>NC_046160.1:115830965-115915965 GCF_011064425.1 Rattus rattus | reverse complement strand
CACTGCACTTCCGCCCTTAGCATAGAGTACCAGCAGCCGGGGAGGCTCACTGGAGGTTATTATCAGGGCATTGCCTCTAAGGCTTGCTTGACATACGGACCGACAGCCACTCCAAGCCCACCAGGACTATGACGCAAAGCCTCCACCCTCCGTCACATAGTTGATCTTTCTGGAACGGCCAGTGGCCTTGTAGCATCCAGTGTGATCAGCCACCCAAAGCAGGGACTTCTCATTGGATGCGACTCAGATTAGCCAGGGTGGAGTCCCAGCTTCTCTTTGAGAAATACCCACTTCTTTACCACCGAGATATGTTGAAGGCACAGCCTTTGGTTGGATGGTGGCTACACAGGCAATGGCTAGGCCCAGAGCTGGGCCAGTCGCTCTCCATATTCAGCTGTTTGCTGTTCTGAGCCCTTTTGTAGGCACCATTTTTCATTCTGTCCCTATGACTATTCCCTGATGCTCAGGGCTATCATTAGCCCTTCAGGGACTATGAGGGGAAGCAACCTGCCAACCATCACAGAGCCAGCCAGGGGTGGTAGCCCGGCCACCCGGTTCCAGAATGCCCGCTCTTTTGACCCCTTTCTCACACCTGCCTGATTTGCTTGTTAAACTTTAAAAAACATTAATTAGTGGCCGCTGTACGTCAGATGGTCTGCTCAGCACCCCTGGAGTTCCTTTGGTAATTTCCGGTCCCTCCGAGAAGGAGGGACCACCCTCAGTCCACAGGTCTTGGGTCTCAGGGCCACCGTAGGCCAGAGCTTGAAGGAAGAGAAATGTTGCCAGAGAACAGGCTGGAGGGAAGTTATTTTTCAATCAAGTTGGGCTTTGCTTTGCTAATCCTTCTCCTCTGCAGGGACCAAGGGCAGACAGCTCTTCCCAGCATGGGGACAGCCTTGGCCCTGAGATTGGGACCTCCCCCCGCCCAACAATCTGACAATAAACAGAAGAATGTGTCTCAAAAGACACCCAGCTGCTCCTAATGAAACTAAGGGCTGAAAAGTGGAGAGAGAAACTGTGAGCCAGGAAAAGCCCAGGATCCTCTGGGCGACACCAATCCCTCCAACAACTGGGAATCTGTCCAAGACCTTTCGAATAGAATTCTTCCCTGTGTGGGCCTAAGTGCTAAATCCCCATTCCAGGTCCGAGCCTCAGTTTCTTCATACGTGATGTGGGGATCGTAACACACACCTCAGGGCTGGGGATATAGCTTAGTGGTAGAGTGTTTGCCTGATATGTGTGAGGCTCTAGGTTCAATTCCCATCACTATAGAACAAAGAAATACATGTGCATATGGTGTGCTTAAAATACCCACACATGCCTTCACAGCACACACAGCTTAAATACACGTCTGGGTTCCATATCGGAGGCTCTCAAAGAATTTGAAGTTTACATTCAAGGTCCTCTTTATTATAGATGAGTTCTGTTTATGAAAACGAAGATATTCCGAACCAAAGAAGTTGGAGTAAATGTGCTTTATAGAGTGCCAAGACTGTGCAGGGGTTGGCTCAGGGGGCAAAGTCCTTGATATTGTTAGCACAAGAACCCAAGCTCAATCCATCAGAACCCACATTTTATAAAAAACAGCAGGTATGGTGGTGTGGTTGTCATCCCTGTGTTAGGGTGGAGAAAGGCTATCCTCGGGTCCTCACTGGCCATATTGGTGAGTCCCAGATAGAAAGTAAGAGACTGGGCTGGAGAGATAGCTCAGAAGTTAAGAGCACTGACTGCTCTTCCAGAGGACCTGAGTTCAAATCCACATGGTAGCAACCCCATGGTAGCTCACAACCATCTGTAATGGGATTTGGCGCCCTCTTCTGGTGTGTCTGAAGATTGCAACAGCGTACTCATATAAATAAATAATTATTTTTAAAAAAGTGAGAGACTTGTCTTAAAAAACAACAAACCAAACCAAACCAAACAAACAAAACAACCCCACCAAAAACAAGGTAGATAATCATCTGAGGCACAGCACTTGATGTTGACCCCTGGCTGCCACACATGTGCACAGATACATGTACAATACACAAGCGTGTATACACACATACACATATGCACCAATGCACACATATTATACACACACACACACACATATATATACATACATATGCGTGTGCATCAATGCACAAACATGTACACACACATGCACATAAACACATGCACCAATGCGCACACATTATACACACATACATATATACATGTGTATCATGCACAAACATGTATACCCACATACACAATTCATATGTACCAATGCAAAAACATATATACATATATATGTTCATGTACAAATGCACACACATGTATACACACATACACATATGCACCAATGCACACACATGTATACACACATACACATATGCACCAATGCACACACATGTATACACACATATACATATGCACCAATGCACACACATGTATACATACATACACATATACACTCATTTTTAAAAAGAGTGAAAGGCCTCCTTGAGCAAGTCCTGTTTTGCTCTATTTTACTGGGGTGGCTGTGAGAATACTCGAGTCATTTCCTCGATGGAGCAATGGGCTTCCATCTACAAAATGACCATCAAACGCAGTTGTAAAGTTTTTCAACATGCAAGATGGCGGAAGTGTTTTATTATCACCCTCTGAAAGCTAAGATGACATTGTCCATGGCCTTCACCTCCTTTCCTGACATGAGATCAGCTCATTGTGTATACCGAATGCACAAGCCTCCCCACGTGGCAAGCAGCATGTAACACTCAGGAATCTAGAGGTCAGGGGTGACGTTTGGTTTCAGGGGGTCCCTCGAACAGATTTCCTGTGCTGTCTCTGAGGAAAAGCCTCTAATGCCTTTTCAAGGTCTCCCAGTCCTTGCCACCTCTCCTGGTGCCTGTTCTTGCTATTCCACCGACACCTGCTTATCCCTGTACAAACCTTGGTCATGGCTGAGAGTTGCTGGCTTAGCCCCCTGTTTCCTTCCTTCCTTCCTTCCTTCCTTCCTTCCTTCCTTCCTTGCTTTTGAGGCTGGAGACAAGCTATCCGGTGTAAGAGGTGATCTGTAGCATTTTAGAACCTGGGTGGCTCCCCACCCCTGGGCTGTCCAGGATTTGTCATTGTTTGTATGTGGTTTTCAGCTCAATATTTGCCAAAGCTGCTGACATTTTGAGCAGAATGTAGTTGTGGGCACTTTAAAGAGAAACAACATTCCTGACAGCCTGTTGCCTGTGCCTGACCTGCTGAGTCATTTTGTCTTGCTTTGCTTCACTCTTACTTTGTGAGAGGAGAAAAATAGCCGGTGTGAGAATTTCACAAACGATAAAGATTGGAGAAATGTAAGGGTCCGTGGGCATATATGCATCAAAATGCTTATGACTGGACCATTAGTAGCAACAAGGGACACTGGTGTAAATATCCAGCCATAAAGACACACGGTTGATTTGGGCTCTGTTCTTAGACGCAAATGATGAACTTGTAATGTCGGCAGGAGTCTCTCTTGTGTCAGGATGGCGTCCAGTTGTTAAGTTACAAAGCCCAGCGGCTTCTTCAGAGAGTGATGATCTCCTGGCAGAGCCCACAGATGAACAGCCTGGGGCCAGTGCTGGCACATAGTAGGGCTGCAGAGGGGCTAGCTGCTTTCTTCTTGGTCATCCTTAGCCATCGCTGCTGGGTTTTCTGTCTTCTGAGTTCTACTCTAGGAAGGCCAAGGCTAGATGGAAAGACGTGCAGTTTTCTCAGCGCTCTCGGTGAAGAACATTCCGGAAGCTCCATGCCTCCATTTGCACTTTCACTTTATCGGCCGAACTTTGTCCTGAGTTCAGCCCTGCAAGGGAGGCTGGGAAATGCTTTAAAAACTGAGAAGATTGCAGACGCAAAGTTGGAATTCTGTTAGGAACAGGAAGGAGATGGCCACGGGTATTAGGACAGCCACAGCCCACCCCATCAGCTCCCCAGCATCTTGGGTAACCCTCTTTCCCCTCTGCTCAGACCTGATTATGTTTCTCCCCGGAGAGAACAACAGAAGTTTTCTCTCTGGGGTTGCAGCCAGGGCTAAGCACAGCTCACGAGAGAGCACGAGGCAGCTTCCTGCTAGGTTGGAATGTGCCTGGTTTTTCAGGATTACACACTTGATTAAAAGCTGAGGTCATTTGCCGAGCTTCAAGGTCAAAGAAAGTTCCAGGGCGACCATAACACAGTCACAAAGAGGCAGCAAGATCAACCGTTCAGGAAGGGTAAGAGAAAGACCTGGGGTGGAGGATCCCACTCTCTGCATATGTGACATGTGACATGTGACAACAGAGTAGTAAAAATAAGGAACAGATCAAGGGAAGCGTGGAAGGGGTTAAGTTGGCCTGTGATTCCCCCAATTTTTTTTTCCTGAAGTTTTCTAGTGTAGATATCTAACAGTTTTACAAACAGAAAGATTCTTCCTGTCAGATGTATATGTGAATAATATTTCTCCACGGGCGGTCTGGTCTCGGGGACATACCAATTATTTGCACAAGGGTGAGCGAATAGAAACTATTAATTATTCATTTATTTGCTGCCTCATGCGTGCAAGACAAGTGCTGTACTAGCAAGCTTCATCCCCAGGCTCCCCCTTACGTCATATTTTGAGTTTGGGTCTCCTAAATTGCTCAGGCAGGCTCTCCTAGTAGCTGAGACTATAAACCTGTCTACCAGGCCTGGCTCAGTAATTACTTTTAAATACAAATTGAAATTTATACCAAATAGATACACACACACACACACACACACACACACACACACACACACACACACAATGAAGTACTCAGGCAGCAAGCTTGCAACAAAAGTCAAGTATCCCTCCCCTAGGCCTCTCCCCCATAAAAATCTCTAAGGAAAACATCTGACCTATGACAGCATCTGAGCCTTGGACCTGTGACTCTTGCCTTGAAGAATTGGCTGAAATAGTTGGAATAGCTGATAACACAGGGAACTGGAAACCAACACCTCTTGCAGAGGGACCTATCAACCTGACAGGCAGGTAGCTCTCTGCTGGGTGTGATGACCTAGTTTGGAAGGACTTGGATAGTTTTGACTCAGTGGGGCTGGAGAGGGGCTGTGAGGCAGGAAGTGTTGCATAATGAATGGTTAAAGATGTGAGCTTTGGGCCCAACTGGTTTCAGAACCCGGTTCTGTCATTCACTATATGGGTGACCTTGTTTCTCCCTGCCTCGGCTAGCACAGTTTTTAAAGTGGTGACCAGAAGAGTCCTGTTAAGGGCTCTTTACTGTGGCTTTTACTTTTGTTGCTTGATTTAAATTCCCTAATGTTGACACTGCATATCCTGGGTATTTGTTTTAGCTTCAAGCTTTGCAGACAGTTGCTCATTTTGGGTTGACTTGAGTGGGGATCTGGCAAGGACCACACACTGCAGGCCTCTTTGTTCTTCCTATCCCGGCCGCATGAAGTTTACTGGTTGAAGACTGGAATGGTTCTCATCGTAATCTGCCAAAACCCCATAGTGGATGGCATAGTTAAGCTAAAAAGCTGCCGTTACTCTCATACCCGGGTCCCTTCGAACCCGGGGGCGGGGGAGGATGAGGTCACGGTGGTGGTGGGGGGAGTGGGGAAGGAGGAACAGGGTAGGGGCAATAGAACAGAAACAGGATCTGTTTGCAGGCTTCTCATGGTCCCTTCCCTCTTCCTTTCCCCTCCTTGCATCCTTCTTGGTCCTTCTGCTCTGTAACCCATAGGATGGTAAGTGGCCTCCACCCCACCTGTTTAGCCCAGGGATCAGCCAGATTGAACCAGACTGAAACTACCATTCTGTCTGAATTCCCTAGGCAGTCTCGGGCTTAATCTTGGTCGAGTAACTGAAGCTTCTAGATTCCCACTGTCTCCCCATGGATCACAACAAGGAAGGGTTGTCCCCATCTATTCTGCCCACCGTGATGACACCTGTCTCCTGGATTAGCCAGCTTAGTGAAGAAGAACACAGTGGGGATCCCAGAAATGAGCCCAAAGTACACCAGAGCCTCGGCAACCCACTGCCAAAAACAAATGCTAGCGTAGGAAGCTGCTTCAAGCACAACACTGCTTCGAGGCAGGGCATCCTTTCCGCGGGAGGACAGCCAGCTATTGGAGATCTGTGCACAGACTCTAGAGCCTGGGTCAGAAGCTACACCTGGCTACTGTTGCAGAGGGATTCTGTGCCAGCCCTCCCTCAGCCTGGGTGAGGAAGAATCCCTTCACGGTGGCTCAGCAACTAGGATAGCACCATAGAGGACCGCAGTGCTAGGTCAGTTGAGGATCTTCAGATGCCCACCGACTTGGGCCACGTGAGGCGTGTGGTGGCTCACACCTACCATTCTAACACCCTGGGGGTTAAGACAGCAAGACTGTCGTGAGTTTGAGGCCAGCCTGGGCTACGTAGTGTAATCAAGGCTGGCTTTGGTTATAGAGTATGACTGTCTCAAGATATCAATATGTAGCAGTAGAGGAAGACGAGGAGGAGGAGGGACTGGGGAGTCACAGCAGCTACCAAGCCAGGCCCAGCACCAGCTCCTGTCTTCCTTAGGCTCTCCCTGAGATTGTTACCCGAACCACCTAGAAGCAGTGTGAGCTGTGCGCCTCTGCCCAGGGAACAGAACCTGAGAAGACCTCTTTCTGGAAAGGAAGGCGCTATGGCCTGTGGACCTTGGCTTCTGTTTCGGGGCTGTCTCTAGTGAGGCAGCCCTGTCTTGTGCTAATTAATGTAAAATCTTGTCGTCCCAGCTGGAGGAGAATGTGAAGCTGCCCCCCCCCCTCCCGTCACAGTTTGTGGTCTTTATGTTCACACTTCTCTCCTTGTGGGCAGAAACTGTAAATGGGAAGTACTGTGTTCTTTTCTTTGAAGTGAATATAGATAGCTTACCATCCTCGTCTGTGCTGCCTGCACCTCCCCCTCCCCCTCCCTCCCTCCCCTCCCTCCCCTCCCCCCCCCCCTCCCTCCCCCTCCCCTCCTTCCTCCCTCCCCCTCCAGACCTGCTGTCCTAGATACAACTTGTCCCAGTGTGCCTGGCACTTCCCCAGTTTTAGCACCTAACACCCTGCTGGGATACCCTTAGTCCTATGCAGGACAGGCACAGCAGGTCACCTTCACGCCTGTGCAAGAACCTAGATATTTGAGAGGGACTTGTGGATCTCATTAAAGACAGATGGGCTTTAAAATGCAAATCAAGGGTATGTGTATGTTCATGTAAACACAGGTTGTGTGTTTAATCTCCATTTTGAAGTGTGACTGGCACACAGAGGTCACACTGATTCTCGCCCTTGGGTCTTGGAGCTCTGCTCCTGATTGACAGCTAGGACAGCCTTTCTTCTAGGACTGCACTAACCCTGTGGTGATGCAGGCCCTTCTGGAAGATCCCATACTGACATCTTGTTCTGAACAGGGGCTCAAGCAGTCTGGGCGCGGTACCCTTCCTAGAGAGGGTGACAGACTAGACTGCCGTCCTTCCAGCTGAGACTCAGTGACCCTGCTCACAGGGGAACTTATCTGAGGTTGCACAGGTATGGCTCCTGTCTTCCTCACACCAAAAAGGATGAGTGTGGACATCCTTTTTCACCCCATGTGGGACCATAGCTCTCCTCTTCCCAGCGGGTTCCAGAGCTCACTGCCTTTGTGGGTCTGCTCTCTCTCAATCTTGTAGGGCGGGGTAGTCGTGTCTAGAATCGGCGTGCCTTCTGCCTGACTCCATCCTGTTGGCCAGAACTCAACCATGTGACTCCACCCACCTGTATGGGAGGCTGGGAAGTGGGGTGTGTCCCACAGGGAAAGGGAGAATAGCTCACAGAGTAGTCTTTGTCACCACATAGGCTATCAGTCATCCACTTTGCACTCTTAAGGATCCAGTGCAAGCGGCTCCCCCATCAGTGAACCTCTCTCCAATTTCCAAAGCAAGATTCTGTAAGGACGCTGTGTTTTATATAGAAATATCTGGCCTCAAATGAACTTGGTTTGAGTGGAGTTACAGAAGTAAGTGTGTGTGTGTGTGTGTGTGTGTGTGTGTGTGCACATGTATATGACTGACTGTGTGTGGACATGCATGTGTGTACATGTATGTAGCTATGTGTGTATGTGTTTGAGTGTCTGTGTGAATGTGTATGTATGTGTGTGTGCTTATGTGTATGTGTGTGTGCACATGCATGTGACTGTGGACACGCATGTGTGTACATGTATGTAGCTATGTGTGTGTATGTGAGTACGTGTTTGAGTGTCAGTGTGAATGTATGTGTACACATGTGTGTGTATGTTCGGGCACACACATGTGTATGTGTACATGTATGTGATTGTGTAGACACACATGTGTATACATGCATGTGGCTATGTGTGTGTATGTGTATGTATGTGTGTGTGCTTGAGCACACACATATGTATGCTTGTGTGTGTGAATGAGCACATGTGAATAGCACATGTATGAAAGTTAGAGGGCAGCTTCAGGCATTGGGCTTTCTCTGTACCTTGTTTGAGGCAGGGTTTTCCTGTTTCCTGCTGCCTGTGGCAGATTAGCAGGCCTATAGACTTCTAGGAAATCTACTTTGCCTCTCATCTCCTTTTGGGAGCACTGGGGTTACAGACTCGTGACTGGCCTTACATAGGAGCTGGGGATTTGAACTCAGGCCCTCATGTGTGTGTGGCATGCACTTTGCCACTAAGCCATTTCCTCTGCCCTATAATTTTTTTGCAAGGTTTATCAGGACTTTAAATGTACTGGTTATAAACACACACACACAGGGGAATACTCCATGTGTCCTGAACTTACTAAGAGGAGTTTCCTACTCTGTAGGATATAGTTTGGAAAACACCGATCTAGAAGTTTCTCATTTTTATGGGAACATTGGTTTGAAAAAAATTTTTTTGCCTAAGTTTGTGGTTTCACCAAGTTTAGTCCTTTGGTGGATCATGGTGCCAGAGGCCCAAAGATGAGTCTTCATGGGAGGTGAATGAGGAACCTGTTGCTGTGGCAGAATAGCTGAAAAAAACATCTGAAAAGTGAAGCCGGGATCCACAGAGGTCCATGGTGTGGGTCCGTCATGATGCTTTCTTTGTACCCGTGGGGAGACAGAATTTCACAGCAGGATAATATGATAGAGAAAAGCCACCCACCCTGTGATGGCCAGAAAGCAAAAGGAAAGAGAAGAGGGTTGAGGTTCTAGATTACTTCTCAAGAACCTGGCCAAGCAGGCACCGCTTCCTTCTAAAGGGCCCGCCTCCCCTCAGTGGCATCATCAGCTGTCACCAAGCTTTCAACACACGTGTTTTGGGTGGACAAAGAAAACCAAACCATAGTGTTCCCTGTCTCTTCCCTCTTTCCTTCCTTGCACCTTCCATCCCATATGCTCCCCTCCTCCCTCCTCCCCCTCCTCCCCTCCTTCCTCCTCCTCCCTCTCCCTCCCCCTCCTCCTCCCTCTCCCTCTCCCCTTCTCCCTCCTTCCCCTCCTCCTCCCTCTCCCTCCCCCCTCCTCCCCTCTTTCCTCCCCTTCTTCCTCCTCCCCCCCCCTTCTCCCTCTTCCCCTCCCCCCTTCTCCCTCCTCCCCTCCTCCTCCTCCCCTCCTCCCCCTCCTCTTCTTCCTTCCCCTTTTCATTCACTCTTTTGAGAAAGGGTCTCACCCTGTGGCCTTCCATCTGTGACCCTCCTGCCTCAGCATCCCGGCTGCCGGCCTCACAAAAGTGAGCCGATGTTCCCAGCCAGTCTCTCTTTTTAAACCTGGCAAAGAGAGCCTATGAGGATGGGTGGGGTCCACATCTTCTTGTGTAAGGTTGAGCGTAGCCTCCAGCGTCTGCTCCCTACATGAGTCTATAAATGACTGTACCGTACCATAAGTGCCTTCCTGGGTCATAGCTGGACACTTTGGGGCAGCCTGCCTGCCCTGGGCCTGTTGCCCAGGCCTGCCCATCTGGCTGAATGTAAAATCCTTGTTTGTCTGCTTACAGTTTTATGGCTGGCTGGCGGCACTGGCCATAAATCAAGGTGGTTTGAGGGTTAATGTTGAGCTTAGACAGAATCACTCTCAGGGAAAACTGGAGCAGGTTTTTTTTTTTTTTTTTTTTTTTTTTTTTTTTTTTTGAGTCACAGGCACTGGTTCTATATACATATATAGCTTAAAATTTAATTTGGTGTGTAATTGGGACTAGCTCTTTGGAGCCCTGGGTTATGTGTTTTGGAGCAGCTGAGAAACAGGGGCGAGGCAGGGCAGGACATGGTATGTTAATTGGTGGCCTCTGGGACCTGAGAGAGAACAGGATCTAAGTCCCCAGTTAGAATGAGCTTGGCAGTTTTATTTGAGTCTGAGGGCGCATGTACACAGAGACCACTGGTTTGCACCAGCCGGAGCAGGCTATTCCCTGCTCTGTTGCTTGTGGACGCGGTCCCCGGCATGCCGGAGGGACGGAAGATAGAAGGTAGTGGGCATCCTGAGAGAGGGCATGTGAGCTTGCCTGTAAGGGCTTGCTGCTCCCCTGCCTGTAGTGTTTCTGTGCTGCTTGGCCTGTGGTCCCAACGAGGGTTTCACATTTTATTACCAGTCTCGATAAAAGGGACTTGGGTCAAAGCAAATATTCATGGAGGAAAAAACAAAGGAAATTAAACGCAAAATCATGACTGGCGAGTAACCACACAGAGGCCCAGCTTTAATACTGCCAGAGCCATTGGAGGAAGTGGTCCCCAAGCGTAGGAACCGAAGGACGTTGGCCTGGTATTCCCAAAGCCTGGCCTCTCTCCTGTTTAAAAAGAAATTGCCGTTTAATTTGTTTCTGAGTTTTATTTCTCAAGTGAACCAGCATGGGGCCCTGTAATGAGGTTGTGTTTCTGGGAGGTGTTGAAAGACGGGAAAGAGGAGGGAAACCACCGAGCGAGGCCGAGGCCGGGTCTCATCTGGAGCGGGTATGGGCTCTCGAGGAGCCGGCAAGTAGACAACAGGAAAGGAGGTAGAGCTACTCAGGGCTGATGCTCTCGTGTTGCAATGGACACGAGCTAGCATTGTGCGAAACTGCGGTCCTCAGGAAACCAGGCAAGGGGCCCAAGAGAGGGAAGCAAACAGGAGCCAAGGAATGGTGTTTGGAGTGAATCAGGAATAGCCCTGGGGACAAGAGGGTCTGAGCATCTCAGGTCTCAGATGCAATCGTGCATCGGTATCTAGGGGAGCTGGTTCCAGGAGCCCCATGGGTATCCAAGTACTTAGACACCCAAGTCCCTTGTGTGAGGTGGTCTAGTGTTCCCACAGTATAAATGCATCCTTTGTTCTTTGATCATCTCTAGCTGGCTTCTAGAACTTAGCACCCTATACGAGGGGTCTATATCTGCAGTTGTTTGGCTGTATTGTCCCGGAGACACGAAAAAGAAGCCCGTTCATGTTCAGGGTGGATGGAATTTTAAAAAAAATATCTATTTTTCAAATGCGATTGAATCCAAGAATGCAGAAACAGAAAACTGACTGTGTGTACATTTAGGTAAGAGATTTCTAGTCCAGGGAGCATCAGAGAAAACGTGGTGATTGTCTCTGACAGGGGAAATCTCTGTCTGTTACCTGGTGCTGAGCCAGCTTTCTGCACTGGATAAAGCGATTTGTGGCAAACTGTGGCTAGGTGCAGGAGTAGGCACAGCCACATCCCATCACCCTGCCTTCCCTGACCTTTCAGACACTGAAGATGACCAGAGATCTCGACTCCCAAATCACCCTCCCACAAGCTCTCCACCACTCTACCCCTGGCTGCCAACTCATTTTATAAAAATGACTGTGGACTCATGAGGATAGCTGAAGGAAGGCCAACCCTAACGACTGCTCCCGTCTTAGCCTGATGCTGCCAGGTGGGGGACTGACGAGTCCATTTATGTGAGTGTGTTGGTGCACCTGACATGCCTAGAAGTATCATTTCCCAGCAGCCCTAGGAAGGAAACATTGTCACTATAGACAACAGCTTCTAATTGTCCAAGGTGGCCCACAGCAGCAACATTGTATGTTTGTAACACTTATGGTGTGCCAGGCCTTTTACTAAGGTCTGGGAGTCTGGGATCCCATTCCGGTTGTGCCCTAACTGGTCTATCCCTGCTTGCTTGCAACCCTCCCCCTCCTTACGTAACAAGGGGCTTCATTGCCAGGATCCTGTGAAGCCCACAGTGGTGTTGTAAGGACACACAGCACTAAGGCATTTGATGCTTCCAACTTCGTGAAGTAAGTTTTATGGTCCTATTGCACTGACTGGGAAACAGAGGCCATGGGACTGGACTTCATGCAGGGTCACTTGGAAGGGACCGAGTCTTTCCACACTCACTGAAACGCATCTGCTGCAAAGGAGTCGATCCGAGATGGCCCCTCAGACCACACTACCCCATCCAGGGCTTGCTCCTTCAGCACTGCTGACATTATGGGCCCGGCAAGTGTATGTTGGGGAGGCTGTCCTGGGCATCATGGGATACTGAGCAGCCCTTGGCCCTGAGAGATGCCAGCAGTGAAGTGTGCTCTCAGTTGTGAGAATCAAAATGACCCCCAGACATTGCCATGTGTTCCTAGGTGTAGTCACCTTGGTTGATCGTAGTGACACACCCGAAGGATTCTAAACCTTATCGGTTGCTCCCTACCGTGAGCATGGCTGAGGGCCACAGTCAGAGGGGAGAGCTGGGGCACTGGGATCAAGCTTGGTGAGGAGCTGGTGCCCTGTCGGGTTTGTGTGTACCAGACCTTCCAGAAGTGTGGAGGCAGAGGTGAGTGAGGTGACTCTAAGCCCTCTCCGCTGCTTTTCTCATCGAATTGGCAGAGTAGCCACGGCACATCAGCTGCCTCGGCCTCCCAGTCCTTGTCTGTGACCTGGGTAGTTCCAGGCTACATTTATAGAACATGTGGGCTTGCAGATGAGAATGCTACCATCCAGGAGTCACGGCCTCCACCACCAGCTACTTTTAACAAAAAATTTCCCCAATACTAGTGACAGGGCAGGCTCCACAATCACGTCTCTGGTCCTCTGTAGCAGCCTCTGTGACAGGGGGTAAACTGGTTCGAATCTTCCAAGTGGCGCTAAGGTCCTCCCTCTGGATTCTGTCCTGTGCCACCCCCATCCAGTTCCCTCAGCTACCTCCATTTAGGCCACTCAGGACATAGGGTGGAGCAAGGACTATATAGCCAGTGCCCTTGTCTCCAGCCCAGGAACCTCTCAGGGACTGTGACTCCTCCCTGTCACAGGAATTAAACAATAAAGACAGTGCATCATTAGGAGAGCTCAGGGCGGAATGAGAAAGTGACCCAGAATGAGGAAGTGACCCTTGCCCGGTGCTTCCAAGCCCTCTCTGCTGCTTTTCTCTCATTGAGTTGGCTTAAATGATAATTAACCCTGAGTTTATGGGCCCGAGGAGCCACAGGGGGCTGCCAGCCATGACCCCTCCGGCAAACTTCTATCTCCAAAAATATTTGCATGACCATCCGTAATAGTAGCAAAATTATAGATATGAAGGTGCAACAAAAATAATTTTGTGGTTGGGGGGGTCGCCGCAACACGAGGAACAGTATCGAAGGGTAGCAGCATTAGGATGGTTGAGAACCACTACCTTAGGGGCCATGGTAAAACTTACCAGGCTCTAAACTTCCGGGACTTCTCCACCAGCCTAGCATACCTGTTAGCATTCCCTGCATCCCCCAAAGACCAAGAAATCTCTTTTTTCCCCCCAAGATGCAGGGTCTCTCACCACAGAGCAGGTAAGGTGCAAATTCCCATGTCCCTTCTTCAAAACACAAGCCCGAAGGTCTCGAACAGGGTTTGGGGACGTAACTCAGTTGACAGACTGCCTGCCAAGCGTGCATGAAACCCTGGGTCCCGTCTCTAGCATCACGGATATCAGGTGAAGCAGAGAAAGCCCCGTTCCTCAGTTCAAGGTTATCCTGGGCTACATAAGGAGGTCGAGGGCAATTGGGGATCTGTAAGAATCCTGTCTCAAAAAGAAAAAAGGACTTAGGCTAGAGAAATGGCCTTTATGAGTACCTGCTGCTCTTCCAGACTGGTTTCCAATACCCACGTCAGGTGACTCCGTGGCCAGCTTCGACTCCAGGGTACCCTCTTCTGAGCTCCACAAGCACCCACGTGTACTATGCATTTAAAAAAAATGATGTCTTTTAAAAAAAAGCTTTGAAGGGAGCTCAGAAACGAACATCTTGGCCGTCATTCTCGGGGATCTGTCAGTGAGCATAGGCGGTATTTTGAGCAACTGAGTCATGCCTGATCACACGGATCATGTGGGAATTATTTGAGTGAGGATTTGTGTCATCTGTGTGTGCACACGGCATGCTTCCATGCATGTTTTCTCTGGGCACGGTGAAGTTTGAAGAGATTTTAATTTCCTCTGTACTTTTTAAGCTTTGTGATGATTGTATAATTTCAATCATATAAATTTTAAAGTAAGCACCAAAGCCATTAGACTTCACCCCTGGGCTGGGAAGAGCAGAAGTATTACAGAGAAAATACCAGATTTGAAGTAAATTTTGGAGAAGACCACAAGTTTGAAGGAACCCCTTTGTCTTAATTATTTCTTTTATTTTTTGAGATTAATGAAATTACATCGTTTTCCCTTCCCCCTCCGAGCCTTCTCATATACCCTTCTTGCTTTCTTTCAAGTTCATAGCCTTTTTTCTCATTTTTTAAAAGATTTATTTATTTATTGTATATAAGTACACTGTAGCTGTCTTCAGACACACCAGAAGAGGGCATCAGATCTCATTACAGATGGTTGAGAGCCACCATGTGGTTGCTGGGAATTGAACTCAGGACCTCCGGAAGAGCAGTCAGTGCTCTTAACCAGTGAGCCATCTCCCCAGCCTGCCGTTTTTCTCATTAATTGTTGTTGTATACATATATTTACACACACACACACACACACACACAAACACACACACACACACACGGGGGTAGGTGGGGGGAAGATGTTCCTAAATACATAAAACAACTGTCCTCCAGTCTATATATTTTACTCCCATGTGTGTGTTCAGGGTTGAACATTTAGCATTGGACAACCAACTGCTGTGCTCTTCCCTGAGGAACACTATTTCTCCCCCTCTGGGCTTTTCCTTGGGTGTCTGTAATTCTTTGTGTAGGGTTCAGGCCTTCTGTCTTCCTCTTATCCCCACCCCACGCCCCGCACCCTTGCCCCATGAGATGAGACTCAATGAGTGTAGCTTCTCCATTCCTAGGAGACACAATGTAACAGCAAACTCCATGACCCTCGGATCCTCAGGCTCCTACAACCTTCCTGCCCCCTCTTCAGCAGTGAGCCCCTGAGCCCTAGGTGCAGGAGTGTTTTGGAGATGAACCATTGGAACTGGCACCACAGCTCTGCATTTTGATTGGTTGTGGCTTTCTGCAATGATCTCCATCCATGGCCAAGAGGGGTTTCCTTGGTTAGGGGTGAGGACTGCACTGATATCTGAAGGAATCTGTTTTAACTCCCAGAATGTGTCCCTTTCTCAGAGGCTTCCAGCTCGTACGACTGCCTGTCCCTAGGGGCCTGAAGAAATGGGAAATTAACCACCTTAAAGCCAGAGGCAGAAGTGCACCTGGGAATTGGGGCCTGTGGCCTTGAGCTAGACAGCAGGGTCTCCCCTGTCTCCTGCCCCTCCTTTGCCCAATCTTTGGGGTCCTGGGCCTGGTGTTCTCCCTCCACCACCACCCCCCCTGCCTGGTTTTCCTGTACCCCCACTGGCCAGGTAGAGCTGGGATGGCAATTTTACAGTGTTGTTATTACTTCGTTGCTGCCCGCACGGGGCCTCACAGCCATTCTGTGAGCTGGCCAGACCTCACCAGGGAAACTGTTTCCTACACCTTTACAACGTGAGAGGAAAAAAGGGGCCGTTGGATTTATGGAAACTATATAAAGTTTATGGAGTCTTGGCAGGCCAGAAGTAGGAATGCTTGCAGAAGGGGCGGGGGGCACATTTGGAAATTGAGACAGCCATGCGGGGCAATGAGCCTCTGTCGAGACACTAGACAAAAATCCCTGAGTTCGGGGTGTGCCGTGTGAGCCTGGGGCCGGGGAACCTGGCCTGGAGACAGAAGCTGTCAGGGTCGGCGCGGTCTCGGGGTGACCTCATGCACTCCCATAGCGTGCTTCTGGGGTGACCAAGGCTAGCCTCGTTCTGTAGAGTGTGAACCTCATTGCTGAAGGTTGTGAGGTGACACGAAGCAGTTGTGCTGAGCTTCCCTGAGACTCGTCCGTTCATCGAGTGATGTGTCCAGCTTTAAGCACTGACAAGAAGCTCTACATACCTTTTTCAGTTTGGAGCTTGTCTGATACTTGGGATCATGTCTGACCATCCCCTGCTAACTAATCTACGCCTCCTATAGAGGATGATTTACCCTCAGGTTTTCCCAGAGGCGTTGGTGGGGACAGAAGCAAAAGCTGCCTTGGGGTTGTTTCTGAATCAGAGCAGGGTTTCACTATGCAACCTTTGCTGCCAGGAGTCCAGTGTCCCAGTTCTGCCATAGGACCCTAGAAGAATACTGAATGGAGTACAAAGTCACATGTCCCCATCTCTGTCATCCTGGGCACTTGTAATCCATTATCCCTTTCAGTTGTACCTCGTGGTAGCTTTGTTTCTCCTTCCTACTTGTCTGTGAATTCTTGGAGCGCAGATTCTGTGAATGCTTAATTCTTCATTGCTGGTTTTGCCCACAGAGCTTGGCGTCACTCCAGTGTCTAGTAATCCTTGTATAAATATCAGCTGGGAGTGTGGATGGGTGAGCGGATGGATGGATGGATGGATGGATGGATGGATGGATGGATGGATGGATGGATGGGCGCATAGATGGTTGAATGGGTAAGTGGATGCCATGTGTGGCAGGTGGGTGGAAGGTGGATAGACAGGTGGAGGAATAGTATAGTCGATGGTAGGAGATAAATTGAATGGCTGGCTGAGGAGTTGAGGACGGTATGGATTGCTGGGTAGATGGGTAGATGGGTAAGGCACGTGTAGACCAACAGATACTCACATCCATATTTGCACCACCATGGGCAGTTAGGCTGTGAGTTCCCTCTCAGCCTTCTTACAAAATGCTTTTCTGTTTCAGGAGCTAGACTTTGCTCTTTCTGAGGCCAGCAATCCTCCCTCTCTCTCTCTCTCTCTCTCTCTCTCTCTCTCTCTCTGTGTGTGTGTGTGTGTGTGTGTGTGTAAATACTTTACAACCCCCATAAACTTGTTTAAAGACAGGTAGGGGTGAAAGTATAAACTCGGTAGCCTTTGGGGAGGGCAGTTTGGAAGTGGCTATTAAAATTTTAAATGTGCCTACCACTAAGACCCAGCAGCCCCTCTCTGAGCTGTCAAGGATGAGAAATGCCTCCACGGGCTTGTGCACAGCGACGTGTGCTGGGGTGCTGGTGCAAGGCTGCTCATTGGTGTGTCACTCCTAATGGTGGCAGACTTAAAGTCGTCACAGCGTCCACTGAGCAGGGGAAACTTTCAGCCACCAAAGGGAACATGGTAGATCTGTGTCCAGAGGTGGCACTTGAGATGGGACACTCCAGCTTCCAGGAGTCCCTGGGACTCAACCGTCTCAGCAAGTGTCTCCTTGTCCTAACTCTTCAGTCAACATTTCCAGTCTCTCTCCAGGAAGCACAGCCTGCTGGGATTACATCTTTCAATCTCATGGCTGCTTGTCAGTGACCTTCCTTAGGAAAGGAGACGAAGGCGGGGTGGGAGGAAGCAGTTACGAGCATAATTACTGTCTGCTAGCTCTTCAATTAAACAGCACAAAAGGCACGATATTAAAATCTGATTTATAGGTGCCACTATCTGCCTAACAGTGTGGCCAGGAGCCAAGAAAGCACTGTAGTCATTATGGAAAAGCAAAGCCTTCTTTCTCCGGCAGCAGACAAATTGGCTCTCATTTTCTCCTTGCTAAAGGACAACGAATGAAACGTCTGTTGGCCTCTACAGCATGGTCTTCTACTGTACCAAAACCCAGAACTTAGTAATCTAGGAATAACTTAGGAGTGGTCTGCCTCAGCACCTCAGGGAAGTTTCCTGAGAGGCATGGTGGCTGGACACAGAGGTGGCATCAAGATATAGACTCTGACGGTATAGCCCTCAGAGGAACACCATCTAGTCTTTGATGGGCCTGGGATAGCTAAGACCACAGTGCTTAGGAGGGAGGGGAAGGAAGCTTGGGGATTTAGCTCCCAGTGTATTCATCTGTAAAGTTTTTTGTGTGTGTGTGTGTGTGTGTGTGTGTGTGTGTGTGTGTGTGTGTGTGTGTGTGTGTAGATATGTTCCCACCCAGCTGTGTACATGTGGAGGCCAGCGGTGGTCAGCTGTCTTCCTCTCTTGATGTCTACCCTATTGTTCGAAGCAAGGTCTGTCACTGAACTTGAGGCTTGCTGTGTCCTCTAGACTGGCCTGCTGGGAGCCCCTAGGATCTGCCTTCCCCTGATTCCCCAGGCCAGCATCACAAACATACACTGTTGCACCTAGTTTTGACACGGGCACCGGGGAATTGAACTCAGGTCTTCTTGCTTACAGAGGACATATTTTACCCACTGAGCCTGCTCCATGAATTTCTTCCAAGTCCCTGTTGCGGTTACAGGTTATCATTGAGAGAGCTGGAATCGAACCTACTATACTTGCCATCTCCAGGGTGATAGCTGATATGGGATAGACCACAGGGGCAATACAGTAATTTTTCTTTGCAGATGTTTTTGAGTGAGGGTCTTGCTACATTGTCTAGGACGGCTTCCAACCCAGGATCCTCCTGCCTTGGCCTCCACAGCTCTGGGGTTGATTGTATGATCCTGCTCTCCTTCTTTTCCACCTGAAAGGTCCCTGGGTGCCTTCTGAATCCTGTTCTGTTCGTACTTAGCACAGATTCTCCTTAGCAGGGGTGTTGGCTAGCTTACAGCTTTTATAAACGCGTGAGCAGAGCCCGCCCAGAACGTAACTGATAGATGTCGGTGCCCTGTTCAGTGGGCTCCTCTTACTAAGAAGCTCAGTGGGGAGTGCTGTCCTCTGCAAGAAGAGACCCATGGTTTAGGGCTGTCCGCTCACCACAGCTACGCAGCAGGCGCCTGCAGAATCTTCCATTCTTGACTTTAAAGATGAGAACTACAAAGCTGGGCATGGAGACCCATCCATACAATCAACCCCAGAGCTGTGGAGGCTGAGGCAGGAGGATCCTGGGTTGGAAGCCGTCCTAGACAATGTAGCAAGACCCTCACTCAAAAACACCTGCCAAGAGAAACGACTGTATTGCCCATGATGTGCAGGACTCCAGGTTCCCTCTGCCAACCTGGGAGTGGGCCCCTCGTTCTCTGCTTGCTGAGCACAAGTGGGAGTAGGATAAAGGCCTGAATACAGGAGCTGGAAAGTGACCGGAAGGCTGACCCTAAGACTGGGAGATTATTTCTCCAATACCCTGCACATCTCAAAGCTCCCTTCCTAATTCCTGACATTGGCTCCATCCTGCCTGAACTGCCTCTCTGGAGGTACTCAGGATTACTGATGCGCTCTACGATGTGCGGCCTTACCTGGGTTCTAGGCATCCTAATTCTGGTCCTCATGCTGTTGCGGCCAGGGCTTTAGCCACAGAACCATCTCACCATCCCATGGCCCTGTACCTCTGCCTTAGGCAGCTGTGAAACCCACTGCCTTGTGTGACCTTTGTACTTCCCACCAGAGCATATTTGTCTTACTGCCAGCCAGGCGATCGGCCACTCACAGTCACTCTAAATTCATGAGGTGCTTAGAAGCCCACGTTTGGGCTGGAACACTGGGATGGTGCTACATAAGCCTCTGGTGGCCCTCTTCTGAGAAGAGTTCTTGCTTGCTCACGCTGGGGACGCTGGGGACCCTGCGGGGTTTAGTCTGCTGTCTGTTTACATGGAATTTCCCTGGGAAGGGAGGGCAGGATTTTACCCGTGTTTCTTCTGTGCTTTGGTTAATGGCATTTCTTTGTTTACAGTGGAGAGGGAAAACGTGCAGAAGAGGACTTTCACACGATGGATAAACCTACACCTCGAAAAGGCAAGTGGAGGTCTGGGGACTGGTGGGTCATACATTTACCTACATTCACATGTGGCTACATGGATGGTTCTGTATGGTGGCAGGGAGGAGACATCTGTGTGTGTGTGTGTGTGTGTGTGTGTATGTGACTTTCTATAGTGTATACTGTGTATGTATGTGGATATATCTGTGTTCATGTATGTAACTGCTCATGTATGTAAGTGTTCATACATGTAACTGATCATGCATGTAAGTGTTCATTTATGTAAATATTCACGTATGTAAATATTCATGTACATAGGCATACAGGAGTGAGCCTCTCAGAGGACCTCGGAGTCAACCCTTCCCTTCCACCTTGAGAGATAGGATCTCTTGTTCACTGCTACACACCAGACTAGCCATCCCATGAGCCTCTGTGGATTTGCCTATGTCTGCCTCCCATCTTGACTTAGGAGCTTCAGGGTACTGGGAATTAGGTACACACTACCACATCTGGGTTCTGGCTGTTGGAACTCTGGTCCCCAAACTAATTTGGCAGGGGCTTTGTGCCCCAATGGCTCTGTGCCTTTGAGTCTTTATGGGTATCATAAAGACTCACAGCTATCCATTCTCAGTATGGGGAGCACGGGGAGCAGACACAGCTGTTCTGCAATCACTGGCTTAGCTGGGGAGGGAAATCCACGCGTGAGCAGCAGAAGGCATTCCATGAGTAACTGCAGTGTTTCCATGGACAGACGACCCCGAGTTACCTTCAGCTCAGACACTGTCCTTGAACTGACTTAGGCAAGGTTAGCAAAGCCACTTTAACATTGCTGTTGAAGCACCATGCCCTGCATCAGTCAGCCTAGGATATACCCATATACCCGTGCAGGTTTCCCTTGAATCTTCCCACAGTAATAATGTTGCAATTAGGATAAGGTGTGCCCGCCCCCCTCCCCCACGGCATGCATGTCTGTGTGAGAGCATCGGAAGTCTTGAAACTGGAGTTACAGACAGGTGTGGAGTTACAGACAGGTGTGAGCTGCCACGTGAGTGCTGGGCATTGAACCCAGGTCCTCCGGAGGAACAGCCAGTGCTCTTAACCCCTGAGCCATCTCTCCAGCCCCAACTCTTTCTCCCATTTATTTCTCATGTTCTTTGGCCATGCAACTTTGAGTAACATTGTGTCTGCGAGCTTCTGCTCCGGCACATGTAGCTCCCAGACAAAAGGCAGAGCTGAGGAGGAGAGGAGAGAAGGGGTGAGCAGGTAAAGGGGGGAGGGGAAGCAGCAGAAATGTGAGCTCCCTTGCACTTAGGGCTGGAGCTGTGAGCCCTGGGAATGTAATTGTCCTAAGTCAGAAAGCAGGGATGCAGGGCTGCCGGCTGAAGTGGCTCACTTTAACCCTTGACTATGCTCCGAGCGCCCATCTTTCCTGAGCCATTGTAATGGATAGCATGGTGCTGCCACGTCGCCCAAGAGCATCTTGGAGACTGGATGGAGAGTGATGAGGACTCACACTTGGTGCATGATAAAACCTTTGCTGGTTATTTTGGTTGCGGATGCATCGCTCATAAAGCGAAGCATTACCAGGGGTGGAGGTAGGGGGCGTTGGAGATGACAAAAAGGGGAAACCAGTCTCCAAACCTGAGCTTAGTGAGGCCCCTAAATTAATGCCTGATGCAGGTCAGCCTGGCTGAGAATTCCTAGCAGGAGACTGGGTAGAGCCAGGAGGTCTTTCTTTTTGTAGTAAAAATAAATAAATACCGAAAAGAGCAGAGAGTCGTGTAACTCCACACTCACCAACCACCCAGTGTGAACCCCTTTGAGCAAGTATTTGCCATGTCAAAGGCATTCTCCTTGGCGGGGCCTGCCCTTGTCCCCTTTTCTTGGGGGGGGGTAGGTAGCAGGTAGCACCCGTTCTGAGGATAAATCAGACAGCACCTGAGAGTGATGCGGCCCTCTTGCTAGCAGAGAGAAATTAACAGCCCCATTTCTAGCCCCGAGACTTTAAAAAACAACCTTTAAGCCGAAGAAACCTAGGAAGTCCTTGGTGAGTTGGGCTTAACTACAATTTGAAGGCTGTCAGGAATATTTACTGAGTCTCTGGCTTCTGGAAAAATCCCTTAATTTACAGAAGGAGTTCAATCATGCAGAAAGCCCTTGGGGAGGTGGGGTGTGCTGGGGTTCCGGCCATAGCAGACTCCTGAAGCCTGGGGAATGTTGGTCCAGGGAGTGTTTGGGCTGGAGTGGGTTCTTACCCCCTGCCATCCAGCTGTGGACTCTAGCCAAGGTCCTGTTTGATGCTGCTGCAGAGGCCTTCCAGAAACAGCCAATGGAAATTAGCCTTTGGGTTTAAATCCCAAGCCAGACTCTAGCTCTGTCAGGCGGGTAACTGGAAATTTTGTTAGCCCATTCATCAAGGGTGTTGGGGTCTTTTAAAAGGAAGCAGTCTGCCAGGCCTGGAATGTGCCCGAGGCTGCAAAGCTTGCAAAGAAAATATCTGGCCGTTTGGCTCAAACTCACCAGGCGCTGTGGGGGCAGTGCCCTTTTTCGTACACCTGTAGGTAGTAGCCTCATCCTGTATTTTCACTAACAGGGGCAGGGGACTGGGACTCATATAAAGGGTGAGGAAATGCCACCTTCCTTAATAAACAGTAGAACACAGACCCACCAAGGGGCCAGAGAAGGAAGGAGGCTTTCCCAGAGGAGAAGGTACTGACTAAGCTAACACTGTATTAAGATTTTCCTTACCACTGGGTGTGTGCTGGGGAGAGCTGCCACTGCCCCAGTTAGCCAGGGCCACTGCATCCTGTTTCTCATTGACCCTGGGGTTTAAGAAGCACCCAGTCAGGCCGGAGAGATGGCTCAGCAGTTAAGAGCACTGAGTACTCTTCCAGAAGTCCTGAGTTCAAATCCCAGCAACCACATGGTGGCTCACAACCATCTGTAATGAGATCCGATGCCCTCTTCTGGTGCGTCTGAAGACAGCGACAGTGTGCTTATATGTAATGAGTGATTCTGGACAAAGGGAAGGAAGGATTCAGATCGAGGCTGCAGAAGCTCACAAATGCATGGCTTTCTCTGTCGCATTCATTGCAACCATTGAAGGACAGATGACGGAAACAGGATTTCACCAAATAGCCCTGTGATGGCCATCCAGCCTCTCTGAGCCTCGGTTTCTCCAAATCCGAAGTGAGGGCTTGCACTGGATCATTTCCCGTGAGCCTAATGGATTTTACATGTGGTGTATTGTCGTGTGTGTCTATGGGTAGAATATGGGTGCACGTGAATGCCAGAGGTCAGCCTCCAGAGTTGTTTCTCTGTAGCAACCCACCTTGTTTTTTGACAGAGTTTCTTGGAACTGGGACTTACTGATTCAGCAAAGCTGGTTGGTTAGCAAGCTTCAGGGACCCTCTGGTCTGCACATCCCCCCTCCACTGGGATAATAAATGTGTACCGTCATGCCCAGCTTTTTATGTGGGCACCAAGGGATCGAACCCAGGTCCTCACGCTCGTGTTGCAAATGCTTTATCAACTGAGCCATCACCCGGACCTAGGATTTTTTTAGGCTTTGGAATCCTATAAAGGCATGCCATTTCTTTTCAACAGAAACCTGAATGTGATCCAGTCTTTGAGTCTGAGATCTCATGGCAGGTGAGCTATCAGAGTCAGCTAATCAGCCCCTGGTTGCCGAATCTCTTGTATGGCTCTCCTGCCAGGCCGTGCTACCCCTGCCAGCCAGAGGTCCCTTCCAGGGCGATAGGCTTCTGCCTCCTCGGATGACCCTTGGCCTGCACATTTTGCTCTTGAGCAAGAACCATGGAGATCCCCCAGGTCGTTAATTGCCTTCTTCTTTTCCTCCTGTCCCACAGTGCGACCCACCTCTAGAAGTTACGGACCTGTTTGTTGATATCCAAGATGGCAAAATCCTAATGGCTTTGTTAGAAGTTCTCTCTGGGCGAAATCTGGTATGTTGTTACAATAGGGTTGGGGACATTACAGAAGGAAGCACTACTGAGGTTCTCCATTCCCATTCGGGCATCAGATTCTGTCACTGTGACTAAACACCACAGATAAAACAAACACAAAACAAAACAAAACAAACCAACCAACCAAACAAACAAAAAAAAGTTTAAGGAGGAAGGGACTTAGACTTTGGGCTCATGGCTCCAGAGGTGTCTGTGGTCACTTGGTCCTGAAGCATTGGGTCTGAGACAAGACAGCACGTCATGAGAATGCGTAACAGGGAAACTTCTCATCTCATGGAGGCAAAGAGAAGGGGGTCAGGGATCCTAATGTTATCCTCGAGGTCACAACCCCAAAGATCTAACTTCCTTCCACCAGGTCCTCCTAAAGTTTACATCAGTAGCCTGTAGCTCCATAGCCTGGTGCGTATAGGCCAATAGCAGCCGGAGCCTTTAGTGTGTGGGTCTTGGGGGAACATTCCCGATGCAGCCATGACATGGACGTAAATGGATACACACACCCAGACAGTGTAGCTTGATAGGTATCGGGAAATGCTAGAGGATGACCTCGCTCACATAAGGTGGGGGCTGGAGAGATGGCTCAGCGGTTAAGAGCACTGGCTGCTCTTGTAGAGGACCCAGGTTCAGTTCTCAGCACACACATGGCAGCCCACAACTGTTCTCAACTCCAGTTCCAGGGGATCTTATGGTGCCCTCTTCTGGCGCCCTCTTCTGGCCTTTGTGGGCACTGCATGTACAAGGCACAGTACACACATGGACTCATGCCCATAAAATAAAGATATGTGACTCTTAAAGAAAATGAATGCTATGAATGATGGTAGCCGAGTGATTTCTGTTTTTCTTTTATTATTATTATTATTATTATTATTATTATTATTATTATTATTATTATTATTTCATTATTGTGCATTGGCATGCACACGTGTGGGGGCGTCATACGCATGCCATAGGGTATACAGAGAGAGGTCAGAGGACATCCTGAGGAAGTTAGTTCTCTCCTTCCATTGTAGGTTCCTGGAATCAAGCTCGGGTCATCAGGCTTGTGTGACAAGGACTTTTAGCTACTGAGCCATCTTGCTGGCCTATATCTGTTTCAGTTTGTTGTTTGTCTTTTTTAAAAGCAAATGTTTGGGCTGGAGAAATGGCTCAGAAACATCTCACTGACTGCTCTTCCAGAGGTCCTGAGTTCAAATCCCAGCAACCACATGGTGGCTCACAACCATCTGTAATGAGATCTGATGCCCTCTTCTGGTGTGTCTGAGGACAGCTACAGTGTACTTCTATATAATAAATAAATAAATTTAAAAAAAAATAAAAGCAAACGTATTTTGGTAGGTAGATTAGTAAATGAATGGCCAGTGTTTTCAGTGAGCCTGTGACGGCTAAGACCTGAACCTGGACCATTCAAGTTAGCTGGCCAAGCACCCTGCTATCCAGAGTGACAACTGAGAGTCAGGGAAGGCCTTCCTGTGTCTGCCGGAGAAGAGTAGATAACCTCTCAATGCAGCAACTGTCCCTATAGCAACCACAAATGTCCCCAAGCATAGTCAGGTGTTCCCCACCCCAGGTGGCAAGTTGATCCAGTCCAAGATGCCAGTCATAGGGGCTGGAGAAATGGCTTAGTGGTTAAGCGTGTTTGTGGCATTTGCAGAGTTTGAGTCACAGCATCCCCAGCAAGTGACTCCCGACCCCCTGTAACTCCAGCCCCAGAGGGTTCAAAGCACTGTTCAGGCTTCCTCTTCCATTGGCATCTGCATGCACACACACAAATAAAAGTAAAATATTTCATTTAAGTGCCAGATGTTTACATTGAGAAACTGGCTCTGGGGTGAGTGTTTGATTTGGCCTTGGTGGTCCCGTTATGCCCGTGAGGAAGTGACAAGGGCCGTCTGCTCTGGACCTGGCTTTAAAAGCGCTACTTCCCACCCAGCCTCATGGTGGATGCCTTTAATCCCCACACTCAGGAGGCAGAGGCAGATGACTCTCTGAGTTCAAGGCCAGCCTGGTCTACAGAAGCAGTTCCAGGACAGCCTGGGTGGCCCAGAGAAACCCTCACTTGAACGCAAAACAAACAAACAAAACCATGACCTGTCAGATTCCTGTGGCTGAGACCTGCCACACTCATTCTCACCTGGGCTTTCTCTCCCACAAAGTAGAAGATGGCCGTGAGGTCACTCAAGGGAGAAAGCTGTGCAAAGCTGCACGAGGCGTTCCCAGCAGGTCTCGGTGAGCAAGCTGCAGGGTTCCCACAAGGCTTTGTAAGAAAGCGTCCACTTCTTGTTCAGTGTTCTCTGGAGACATGCTCCCACTTTGAAGCCAGGGCACGTTGGCAACAGCCTCCCACGGCCTTCACCTTTGATCCCGCAGCTCAGCAAAGAACAGTCCTCCTCCACAGCGCATTAGGAGAGCGCGCCAGGTCTTCCCCAGTGGGATTGGCCTGTGTGTGTAACATGAACTCGCGGTTGGTACTCTGAGTAGAGCCCACACTGAGCTGCAGCCTGCAGTCTGCAGCTGGCCTTTGTGTGTCCTCCCCCAATGCTCCTTCTGAAAACCCAGCCACATCCGCTGCTATAGGGGAGGCTGAGCTAAGTGATGACTCGGAGGGCAAGCTGGATCCCCTGAGCCAATAGTCACTTGTGCTATGAGACCATGTTACTGTGGTTCCGGAGTGGTGGCGGGGGTGTGGGGATGGGGTGAACAAGCAGGAGCTGGTTGGAGAGAAGACTAGACACAGTTGTCCCATGTCAAGATTCCCCATCGACCAGCTCCAGCCAGCCAAGCCTCCCCTAGGATCATAGTGACATTTGCATGCCTCCATTATGAGTCTTTTTCATTCATTCATTCATTCATTCATTCATTCATCCATCCATTCATTCACTTATACTTATTCAATTTACATCCTGGTCGAAGACTGCCCCCACTTCTAGTACCATCCTCACAATTTCTCCTCCCCCCTATTACCTACTCCACTTCTCAGAGAAGGGGAAGCCCCCATGAGTACCAGCCTGCCCTAGGACATTAAGTCTGCAGTAGCATTAAGCACATCCTCCCCCATTGAGGTCCAACCAGGCAGTCCAGCTAGGAGAAGGGGATCCAATGGCAGACAACAGAGTCAGAGACAGCCCCTGCTCCAGTTGTTAGGGGGCCCACATGAAGACCAAGCTGCACATCTGCTACAAATGTGTAGGGGGCCTAGGTCCAGCCCCTGCGTGCTCTTTGGTTGGTGACTCTTTTCAACGCTGTCCCTAACCTCCAAAAGTGAGTGATAAAGATAAAGGAAAGGCGCCCCCTGTGGTCGTGGGACGCTACTGCATTGGTGCTGGCTTAGCTGGTCTTTTGGTCTTTTGTTTTACAGCTACATGAATACAAATCCTCATCACATCGTATTTTTCGGTTGAACAACATAGCAAAAGCACTCAAGTTTCTGGAAGATAGCAATGTAAGTGTTTGAAGCCTGTCTGGGCAACACAAGCTTGCCTTGGAAAGAAAGAGTGGGATTGGACTCTGGTGTTGGTCTCTAGGGGGCATAGCTAAGCTCTCCCAGGCTTAGGGTGAAGGGAAGTCACCCGGAGAAGCTACATTTTAAGATGTGGCCCCCACACCCTGCCCACCATGTTTGCGCCTGTGGATAGGCAGTGTGGGAGAAGGCCAGTGGCTGGTCGGTTCTCAGACATTTGGGACTGATCACTAGAATGTATCTCTCTCTTAGAACTTAAGGACAGGGTGCTCAGTGTGGCAGAGGCAAAAGCAGCGGCCTCGCTGTCATAGAGATTTCCAGATCTGCATTTGGATCTCTTTCTTGTCTTTCACAGGAGGCATCCCTAAAGCCCCAGTTCACTAGGTTTGTTTCAGGACAGTGTTCAGCTTGTCTGGCCTGACCCCTAAAGTGCGGGTCCTTTGAGGTCGTGTGTGCAAGCCAAGCAGATGTGTGTGTGCTACCTCAGCAGAGAGAGTATTGGGTAATGTCTTAGTTAGGGTCTCATTGCTGTGAACAGATACCGTGACCAATGTAAGTCTTATAAGGACAACATTTAATTGGGGCTGGCTTACAGGTTCAGAGGGTCAGTCCATTATCATCAAGGCAGGAGCATGGCAGCATCCAGGCAGGCATGGTGCAGGAGGAGCTGAGAGTTCTACATCTTCCTCTGAAGGAAGCTAGGAACAGACTGAGCATCCTCAGGCAGCTAGGAGGAGGGTCTCCAAGCCCACCCCACAGTGACACACTTCCTCTAACAAGGCCACACCTTCTAATAGTACCACTCCCTGGGCCAAGCATATGTAAACCGTCACAGGTGAGGCTGTCCAGTAGCTCATGAAGGGACCTGGACAGTCGATGATGGAGCCTGGGGAAAGCGCTCACCACTTTAATGTCATCTCAAGCTGAATTAATGTGGGTGCCAACCCTGAGGCTGAGCCACAGTCCAGAAGCAAGAGCTGTGGGGAGCGCATTTACCACCACAGGGAAGTGGGATCTGTCTCCCAATTGCCACACAGTAGAGAAAGACCTGGATGTAAGAGCTTTAGGTGACGGTGACCACTGAACACCCCAGTGCGTATTGGATACCGGAGTCCAAAGGTGCGAACAGACCAGGAACTTAACAGCTGACAGATGGATCGGCGCTCTTGGGGAATATTGGTTGTGGAAAATAAGTTGGTGCTGGTGTGTGTTAGGGCACGGGGCCCCAATCGCAGTATACCCAGTGACAAAGGCAGACAGATATAAAGGGTGCTTCTTATGTGATCCCACCCGTGTGAAATTTCTGGGATGGAGAGGTGGCTTTAGAGAAAGCTAGATTAGTGATGGTTCGGCCCTAAGAGGAGGCGGAGGGATGCTAGCTGACAGCTAGTGGGTCCAGGGCTGCTCTTACAAATGGCGACTGTGTTCTGCAATCTGCTGCAGTGGTCTTTACACATGTCTGCAAATACACCAAACCCACTGAACCGAATGCTCTAAATGGGAGGCTTAAACAGCCCGTCAACCGCAGCTCAGTGAAGCTTTAAACACAGTGAAGTATAAATACGAGCACTTCCCAAAGTCACTCTGTGGGCTCAGGAACACGTCAGCCTCTCTTGAACAAGGATCCACTTTGCCTTAGGATGACTAGGTCCCGGGTTTCCAATCCCGGCCTCCCCACTCACTTCTAGGGACTGTGGAGAAATCATATACCTCTCTAAATAGAAGGATCAGAGACAGACCTTCCTCAGAGCACTTTTGAGGAGGAGGAGGCGGTGTGCCCACCCCTGCCAAGGGCTCCGTGGCCCTGTTTCTGCCACTTCACTGACTTGACTGACTGAACTCCCTTGTGGCACCACCCACCCGTGTTCCATCATTAGCATAAATCTGAGGAAGCGCGGTGTCTCCTCTGAATTCCAAAGGAGCCTTACTTGGGAGAAGAGGTGTGGCTTCAAGCAGCTGCCCTGGTTACGTTTCTTCCGCCCTCGTTCACCTTGAGATCATCTCCCACTAGTAATGCCCATGTGGGTGACTCTGGTCACAGTTACTCAGGCAGGCCATAGGCTTGCCTCCGAGCGTCGTCGTGGATCTGGGCTGTGCCTAGCATTGGGGAGAATGAGTTACCTAAGATGCACGTAAGCCTTGAGGATGCTTGGGGTCCAGAGGAAAGAACAACACTCTTGCAGGCAACACGCTGCTTGGCGCTCCAGGGCATGAGGAGGAGCCTCGGTCCCACAGAGAGGAGAACGTATGGCCTGCGGAGTCTGCATGTGAGGTGCTCCTGCCAGGGACGAACTGAACATATGTGGTACCACAGAAAAGCACGGCCAAGGCTGAGGCCCGGCCTCCCGACCTTCGAGTGTGAGCCTTTCCCAGGCTGTCTGCTCTAGTGACTGTGCAGCACCACAGACCGCTGAGCCCGCCTTCCCTTCAGTTAGTTATTCTTCATAAAACATTTAGAAACGTCCCAACGTGGGTGCGTGGTGGTTCAGGGCCTCATTTGGGTCCATTTCCCAGTGAAGTGTGAAGTGGTCCAGGGATGTGATGATCCGGGAGGAAGATGATGATGGAGAGAAGATGGTAAGCCCCCGGAGGCAAGCTGTGTCCCATTCCGAGAATCCACAATGTGACTTAGGGAGCCTTATCTGTCCCTCTTTGTGCCACTGCCTGGATTCCTAGGAGGACCGGCCTCAGCGGCTCTGCTGGTGGCAGTGCCCAGAGCTGGGAAGTAGGTACAAACAGCAACCCACCCTCTTGTTCTGGGGTCCTGGGACCAGCCAGTGTGCGCCCTTCTCTCTCCAACTGTGGGTTATGGAGAGCCCGCCACATGAGACCAGCTCTGGGACCTCAGTAAGCCACTCGGGCTGAGCCTTGGCTTTGTCACCTTTGAAATGGGTACATGGAGAGCATTGGAGAGACTAACTCAGGAAGCCACCTGCAATAGTCGGTGCCCTGTAGGGGAAACCGTTGTCAGGAAGGCTCCTGAGTCACTCCTCTAAACCTGTCAGCTCAGAGAAGACCAAGGCTGGTCCATAACCCAGCGGGCTCATTTGTATTGAGGGTGGCAGAGCAAGCTGGGTTAGCGGGGAGAGGGGGGAAAGCTGTCCCCAAAGAACTGAAGCACGGAGATTATTATCATTATCGTCTGTTCATCGCCAAGGACAGTAGAAGGCTCTGACCTCCGGGGAGGACTGCGCTCTGAAGATGAGGATGACAGAGCCCCTTAAGTACTTGTAGTTCACTAGGCTACCACACTCTATAAACTGCAGGCCAGAGGATGCTTCCAGGAAGGACTTGGGAGTAGGAAAGCAGGAGAGTTTCAACAAGTGATTGGTTATGTGCGCTGAGTGCGGCTGGGGGAGCTTGGACGGAAGATTGGCTCTGAGTTTGATGGGTTGTATCCCTCGCAGTATTGACAACTTCCTTCCTGGCTTCCAGTCTGCCGGCGATGAGCCCGTGTTGTCTCAATTACCTTCTTGGCAGCGGCCGTGAACGGCCCGTCAACTAGGGAGCTGGGTAGTCAGTCTCAATTAGGCTACCCCAGGCCTAACTGATGTTGTCAGAGCCCTCAATAAACCGATAAGATCAGAGATGTGAGCCAAGGCAGTTTAAAGGCTCATGACAAGAAAGGGAGGGTGGAGTGAGAAACTGCTGTACGACAGACAACCTCTCTAAGACGTTCCTTCCCCAAGTGTCCCGGGATAAGGTTTGCAGGGTGGGTTTTAAAGGTTGCTCTGGTGAGCTCACTTTATCCCCATTACATCCCCTGAAGACGGCTATGCACATGTATGGCGTGCTGTCCAACGAGGAGAGGAAATGGGACAGAGACCAGAGCTTGCACAGTCCTGCTCAACCTCTCACTCCGCGGCCCTTTCAGAGAGGTTGGCAGGAGGGTGACCGCTGGACTGAGAACACACTAATGGCTGTAAGCACTGACCGTCCATCCTGAGCCTGCATGGGACACTCCGTGTGCTTTGAAGTGCAGAATGGGCTTCGCAGGGTGGGTTAAGTACTTGCTGCTTAAGAGGACCTGAGTTATGATACTAGATAGCTAAAACCTACATTAAAAAAAAATACAGGGGTTGGGGATTTAGCTCAGTGGTAGAGTGCTTGCCCCATGCAAGCGCAAGGCCCTGGGTTCGGGTCCTCAGCTCGAAGGAAAAAAAAAAAAAAAAAAAACCTCGGTGCTGTAATCCCAGCCCTCCCCAGGCAAGGTAGGAACAGAGACAGGAGGACACCCAGAGCTTGTCGGGCAGTCGGTGTAGCCAAATCAGTGAGTTCCAAGTCCATTAAGAGACCCTGTCTCAAAAACAACAACAACAAAAAACTCAGGTGTAGACGTTGGACCTGCAACGGCAAACCTTTAGTCCCAATACTTGGGAGGTAGAGGCAGGCAGATCTCTGAGTTCAACGGCAGCCTGGTTTACATAGCAAGTTCTAGGTTGGCCAAGACAAAGTAGTGAGACCCTGTCCCAAGGATAAATAAAATAAGTAAATAAAAAAATAATTAATTAAAATTAAGGTGGGGCCTGATAGAGTGGGACACCTGACATCAACCTCGCTGGCTTCCACATGCACAGGCATGAGAGGCAGACTGTGGGTGTCAGGGAGACATAGCTCCCTAACTAGGTTCTGGGATGCTGCAGGTCCAGGGGCTCCAAGCAGTTTTAGGGTTCACTGGGAACATCTTCGCCTGGTCAGACACAGGTGAAACAGACAGTATCGTCAGTGCGGTTTCTCAGGTTGACACGCTACATAGCTGCGCCATAGGACAGTTTGTGTAAACGTGGAGTCCCTGGCTGTGATGGGCTCACTGTTCATTTTTCTGATGGCTGATGTCTGTGTTCTGTCGGTCAAGGGTGTGCTAAATCAGGAGGTTCAGTGGAGTTCACGTGGCATGCAGATGATCTTCCCGGGGCTCTTGCTCTCCCTTTATGGAACAGAATGGCAGGAACTGCAGACTTAAGGCTCGGGCACATTGGAATTGTGCACCTGCATTTTTTAAAGCAGGTTTTAGCTATCAAGAGCTCTCTGGATGCTCTGCTAACGCCGAGTGTCTGTAAAAGAGGTGCCTGCACGATAGGCCTGTGGTTGGGGTAAACCGAGCCAATACTCACAAGTACTTATAAGACTTTAGGGTGGCGTCCGCACATTGTAAGCACTACATGTTTCGGTCAAATACAGTTTTGTACATAGGTGTCCCTGAGAGGTGGCTTTTGGCCACGACACACACCATCATGCAGCAAGCAGCGTCAGGCTTCAGAGGGCGGGGACGGTGGTCAGTCAGACCTCTCGGAGCTTCGTGCTCATTAGTGGTTTCTTTCCAGGTCAAGCTGGTTAGCATCGACGCGGCAGAGATAGCTGACGGCAACCCCTCGCTGGTTCTCGGGCTGATATGGAATATCATCCTCTTCTTCCAGGTAAGCCTGCCGCTCGCTCTCCGGGACACTCGGGCATCATCTTGAGCGGTCTAACCACAGAGCGGCACGCTCACATCAAGGGACACCCTGAGACTTAGTTTCCATTGATTCGCATTACTCCGCTTTCTGGTGAGAACTGGGAAGTGAAGACCGGGGCTTATTGTTTAGTTACAAAGGCGATCCGGTAGGGGGAGGTTCTCCGGGGCTTTGGAGCTGGCGTTGTCCAGAGAGGCACATGCACTGTGGATCCCTTTCGTCATCAGCCGTGAACTTGGGCCTCAGTTCCCACAAGATATGCAGTGGGTGAGGGCTTCACCCACTGTGCCAAGTTTACACGGGACTTGGTCACTCTGTAGCCCGGCTTCCTGAGGGATGCTGGGAACACCAGGAAAGGCGTTGAATGCCTTAAATAGGCTTCAGAGCCTCCTTCACTCCTTCGACAGAGGTCTGTTGAGTTTCTTCAGTATCGCAGATGTGAGGGAGGTGGGACTCTCCTTGGAGGGGAACCGCAAAGACACACGGATTCCATGTTACTATAGGATGCAGGTCACAAATGGGGTGTGAGCAAGTCTTTGCAAGAGCTCTAAGCGGGGACAACTTTACTACCAAAATGAGCAGAATGAGGAAAACCATAACCAAGGGAGTGACCTGAGCAGGGGTTTGAAAGGTGGGTAAGAGTGTGCTTCTCAGATTTATTATGCATATGAATTACAAGGGCTTGATGCTAAGATGCCTCCTAAATCTGTAGGTGGCTCTGGGACAGGCCTGGGCTTCTGCATTTCTCACATGTACCCCATGGTAATAGTTCAATGGTGGAGGAATGAGCCAGCAGGCCCAGAATGAGGCAGAGAAGCTTGACAGGAGTATGCTGCATTCTGGGAGTGCCAGGCTATAGTGGAACAGAACAGGGGCATGATGCATTCTGGGAGTGCCAGGCTATAGTGGAACAGAACAGGGGCATGATGCATTCTGGGAGTGCCAGGCTATAGTGGAACAGAACAGGGGCATGATGCATTCTGGAGTGCCAGGCTAATAGTGGAACAGAACAGAAGCATGATGCATTCTGGGAGTGCCAGACTATAGTGGAACAGAACAGAAGCATGATGCATTCTGGGAGTGCCAGGCTATAGTGGAACAGAACAGGGGCATGATGCATTCTGGGAGTGCCAGGCTATAGTGGAACAGAACAGAAGCATGATGCATTCTGGGAGTGCCAGGCTATAGTGGAACAGAACAGGGGCATGATGCATTCTGGGAGTGCCAGGCTATAGTGGAACAGAACAGAGGCATGATGCATTCTGGGAGTGCCAGGCTATAGTGGAACAGAACAGGGACATGATGCATTCTGGAGTGCCAGGCTATAGTGGAACAGAACAGGGGCATGATGCATTCTGGGAGTGCCAGGCTATAGTGGAACAGAACAGGGGCATGATGCATTCTGGGAGTGCCAGGCTATAGTGGAACAGAACAGGGGCATGATGCATTCTGGGAGTGCCAGGCTATAGTGGAACAGAACAGGGGCATGATGCATTCTGGGAGTGCCAGGCTATAGTGGAACAGAACAGGGGCATGATGCATTCTGGGAGTGCCAGGCTATAGTGGAACAGAACAGATAGTCTGGTCAGGGAGAATATGTATGCCTAGACTGATGAGAGCTACAGGAATCTCAGAAGAACTTCCCACATACTGAGAACCAAGACTATATAAGCTGGACTTTCCAACCAGGGTCTTGTGGCAGGTCTAAGGGACCCACTGGCCAGGAGTCCCCGTGGATCACTGGGTCTGATATGCCCTTTTCTCTCTAGATAAAGGAGCTCACGGGCAACCTCAGCAGGAGTTCTCCATCTTCCAGCTTGTCACCTGGCTCCGGGGGCACCGACTCAGATTCTTCCTACCCACCAACCCCCACCACAGAGAGGAGTGTGGCAGTGGCAGTGAAAGACCAGAGGAAGGCCATCAAGACCCTGCTGTCATGGGTGCAGAGGAAAACCAGGAAGTAAGCTGTAGTCTTCTCCTTCCCCCAACCTAAGACCTGCTTTAGGCTCACTGGTGTCCACTATGGGCAGACCATACCCTACAAGGTTGTCTCCAGGCCCAGGGAGTACACACGGACCTGGGTGGGCAAGGTAGATCAAATTCCATCTGCTAAGGCGCCGGGTGACCATGGGTCCTATGCTTTGCACAAACCATCAGAACAGGAATGTGATGTGGGTGTCCAGTTTGCATGTGGTATGTGTCTGTGAGCGTGTGGCACGTGCCCATGCTGCACCCATAGAGGCGAGAGCAAGCATCAGGTATCTTCCTTTATTGCTTTCCATCTTATTCTTACAAGACAAAGTCTCTCACTGAATCAAAAGCTTGCCATTTCAGCTAGGCTGGTCAGAAAGCTTCTGCCACCCTCCTGTCTCTGCTCCCCAATGATAGGCTCACTCACACACACAGGCAGCCATGCCTGGCTTTTTGTAGGGGTGCTGGGGGTTCACATTCTGGCCCCTGTATTTGTGAAGCAAGCACTCTTACCATTTCCTAAGCCCGGTTATAACAGTCTCCTGACTGATTGGGGAACATCCCAGCTCCTCTGTGTACAGCTTAGGGGGGGTACTAGGGCCGGTGTCTCACTTCCCTGTGTAAGTATCCTCTATTAAATTTGTGACACCATTCACTGCCTTCCAAGACAGTTGTGACACAATCGTGGAGAGCAACCTGCACCTCACCTAAAAGCTGCTTAATCTATTTCTTCATACCTCCCGGGGAAGAAGAGATGGAGCAAAGGCTAGACCTTTGCGTGTGTGAGGGCGATGGAGGGAGTTGAAGTCAAGTAAATGACTAGAATAAAACAGCAAAGGTTTAAGACTGAATCAAGCCAGAGAGTTCGTTGTTAGGAGCCACTGTGCATCCTTGCTCCCCTCATGGCGTACCCATATGACTATGCACTTGGACAAGTGCATGTGACAGCTGCCGATGGCTTGTTTTACAGCCTTACTAAGAATCGTCTGGATGACTGTTAGGGTCCCTGGTTTTGAGAATGTCTCTGAGTAGGTCATAGGGTCCAAGGCTTGCAGGAGCTCTGCCTGGTGGGTTTCTAACCTGTTGGGAGTCTGACGCTATGTCTACATTAAAAGGTGTCGGGTTCTATTTATTCTGTGAGCATAATAAGAAATGAAAGGACAGAGTCTACAGAGAGCCCACACCTTCCGGCATGACTCTCTTTGCCCCTCTGTGAACGTTGTGGTTTTAGGGCCAGGGAGAAGGCTAAGTGTCTGAAATACCTGCTCGGTGTAGTGGTTTGAATATGGTTGGCACAGAGAGTGGCACTATTTGAAGGTACGGCCCTGTTAGAGTAGGTGTGTCGCCGTGGGTGTGGGCTTTGAGACCCTCATCCTAGCTGCCTTGGAAGTCAGGATTCTGCTAGCAGCCTTCAGATGAAGATGTAGAGCTCTCAGTTCCTCCTGCACTATCCCTGCCTGGATGCTGCCATGCTCCTGCCTTGGTGATAATGGACTGAACTTCTGAACCTTTAAGCCATTCCCAATTAAATGTTGTCCATATAAGAGTTGCCTTGGTCATGGTGTCTGTTCACAGCAGTAAAACCCTACCTAAGGCAGAAGTTGGTATCAGGGACTGGAGTATAGTTGTGGTAGGCCTGATCATGCTTTTGTTTGGAAGAATGTAGATCTTGGGAGTTTGGATTTGGAAAACAATGGAATGGAACTTAACGGGCTATCCTAGTAGGAATATAGAAGTCTTTGCTACTGAGAGTGATTTGAATTGTGCAGACCTGGCCCTAGATGTTTCAGTGCAGAATTTCAATATGTGACTTAGAGACTTTTTTTGTGATATTTTGGTGAAGAATATGACTGATTTTTGCCCTTGTCTGAAGAGTCTACCTGGGGCTGAGGTAAGAGATTGGCATTAATTGCATTGACAAAGGAAATCTCAAAAAAGTCCAACAGAGACTTTGTTCTCTGGTTAAGTCTCATGAAGAGCATTCTGACCAAGCGTAGCAAGGTTAGAAAGGAAAAATATAAAATATATGGTTCAAGTATTAAAGGAGCTCCAGAAAGTGAACTGGAGCTGAATCCTGTGTTCAAGGATATTAAATTGAATTAAGGGAGTGATAATGTTGGGGCAAGATCCTACGGAGCTAAGTTTAGGAATGGGCATGGTAGTTTAAACTTTTAATTCCAGGAGACAAAACAAGCAAATCTCTGCATTCAAGGACAGCCTGGTACAGAGCAAGTTCCAAGTAAGGAAAAACTTAAATCCAGGCTTGTGGACCAAATCTTTAATTCCAGTGTTTAGGAGACAGGTATGCAGATCTCTGAGTTCAAAGTCAGTCTACAGAGCAAGTTCCAGGACAGCTAAGCTTATTCAGGGAAGAAGTTGGAAAACAGAAAGCTGGAGATAATGTAATAGAACAAAGGGGCCATGTTCCAGTCCCAGCAAGCAGCAGAACTACACAGCTTCGGCCATGGGGCTCTGGCTTTAGAGTCAAGAGGAGAAGGAGACTACTGGGACAATTGATACTGGTCAGCTGGAGCTAAGAAATTAGTGGTGATTAAGAAGAGACCAGCATCACTGAGGTGAAATTTTCTGGGAAGTATTTTCTGAGAGCACAAAGAAGCTGTGTTCTAGAGATAGCCAAGGTTGTACCTTGTGCTGCAGTTGTACTTGGTAATATGTAAGACTCACCCAGGTGGTACTGGTTTTGAAGGTGTGAAGGGGTCATGAAGAGCAGCTGAGGTTTGGCACTGTGAGAGGCCAGGGAAGGCCATTGTTAAAGGCACAGCCTCAGTTGCAGTTGAAGGCCCAGGACTGAAGGGGTCATGCAAAGAAGTTGAGGCTTGGCACCATGAAGAGAGCTTATGAGAGGCTCTTGGTGAAGCCTAGGTGCAGTGGAGTGTAAGGCTTGGAGTGAGTCTTAACTACAGGAAGATCCCCCAAGCGAGACAGGAGAACAGAGTTCGAGGAGTTCGATGCAAATGAAAGAGGTTTATTTTCTGGCGCATTGGGTCAACCTTCAATCAGCCCCTCATGGTGAGTGACTGGAAGGCAACCCCAAATGGCTATAACAAGCAGTTTTTATACTTTTTAGGGGTACAGGTTACATCAGCAAGGTTACAGTTTAAATTTATTGGCTAAGCATATTGACCTTCGGATCTATTGGGTAGCAGGCGTATGACATACATTGGAACTCTATCTGGGACCGGAGAGTCAGCTGACTGTCAGTACATTCTCTGTTTTTTCAAGAATGTCCCTGCTCCTCCCTAGAACTGTGGGTGGAGAATGGAACTTGGCCTAGCCTTGACCCGAGGTAGGAAGCTGGTACTTGGCCTAATCTTGACCTGAGGCGGTGGGTGTAAAGCTGGTGACAGCCCTTACGGTCCTTCACAGGAACTCCATAACCTAGCTACCTTCTACCAGGCCAAGCCTCTTAATAGCTCTTACACTTCAGTAAGAATTAGGGTCCTTCAGAGGACACCAATGCACTGGAGATGCCAGTACCATAGGATGATCACCAAGAACAGCAGCAGCAGTGGAGTGGAGTCAGCCGGAGCCTTGAGTGCTACAGAGGGCAGAGCTGGAAAAGTGAGGCCAGCCCTTTGGAGGAACCCAGAAGATCATGTCTGGATCTCAGACATTGGAAAAAGAAGTTGCCTTGGAATCCCCAAGCTGTTTGAGATGCCAGAACCATGGGATACCTGCTGAGGAAAGCTGCTAGCAGGGAGTAGAACCAGCTTAAGAGAAAGGAGTCTGTTGCAGTCAACAAAGATGAAAAAGGAGTTGGAGATCTGAAGACCACTTTGGCGTCAGACATGGAGATGCAGAGTTTGGAGTCTGCCCAGCTGGTTTCCTGTCTTGGTTTTGGGATTACAGTTAAGTGATTAGATGAATCTCAGAAGAGACTTTGAACTTTGGACTTTTAACATTATTGAGACTGCTACAGACGTGGGGACTTTTGAAGTTGGATTAAATGTATTTTTGCATTATGTTAAGTTTATATATGGCCTCCATAGACTCATTTGTTTGAACAAGCCTATGGGGGTTAGGGAGTGGAAAGTAGTGGTTTGAATATGGCTGGCCCAGGCAGTAGCACTATTTGGAGGTGTGGCCTTGTTGGTTTAGGTGTGGCCTTGTTGGAGTGGGTGTGTCACTTTGGGTCTTTCGGCTATAAGACCCTCATCCTAGCTATCTGGTAGTCAGTCTTCCACTAGCCAACTTCAGATGAAGATGTAGAACTCTCAGCTCCTCCTGTACCACACCTGCCTGGATGCTGCCATGTTTCCACCTTGATTATCTACTGAACCTCTAAACCTGTAAGCCAGCCCCAATCAAATGTTGTCCTTTATAAGAGTTGCCTTGGTCATGGTGTCTGTTCACAGCAGTAAAACCCTAACTAGGACACTGGGTAAGCATGAAGACCAAAGTTTTTATTTCCATCACCCGCAGGCTTGGTGGCTCATCTGTAATATCAGAGCTCAGAAGGCTGAGTAGCCATAGTGGGATTCCTAGAGCAAGCTAGCTAGCCAGGCAGCCATGTCAGTGTGCTCTGGGTGGAAGCAAGAGACCATGTGTTACTGAATACAATGAGAACAATTAAGGAAGATTCCTGATATGCGTCTCCAGCTTCTACACATGCAACATGCAAACATACATGTGTACAGCACACACATACCCATGAGGAGAAGAAGAAGTGATTTTATGTGTATTGATGATGCTGGGAGCCGACAGTCATCCTTTGGCTCCAGTTCTCTGCATCACATGCTAGGTTGACCCTTAGACGTGACCATTCTTGTGGGAACCTTGCCCTTCGCTGTAACAGTACCCCACAAGGTCATCCTATAGTCACCCTGTTTTATAACTAAAGTGTTGGAGGCTCAGAAAGGGTATGTGCCTGGCCCTAGGCCATAAAGCCAGAAGCACAGAAGAGCAGCTGAGAAAACTTGGATCTTCCTGGCTCTGTCTCTAACAGGGCGTATCCCGTGTGTCCCCTTTCCAATGTCATTGATGATGTGTGCACTGTAAACATCTCTTCTTTGTGTGTTTAGGGACTTGGGAACCGAGGGTGTGGCTTGCATTTTTGGATAACATATACCTCCTGCTCCAGTTTGAAAATTCTCAGGGCAACCCACATAGTGGTCAGAGCCAGGGGGTCTCTAACAGTAGGACAGGGGAACAGCACGCAGCCCCCTCCGACCAGAGAGGCTACTGCACACAGACCTCCTCTTTGGGTTCCTTTACTCACCTGGGTTGTGTTCCTGCTTCTTCTCATCAGGTATGGTGTGGCGGTCCAAGACTTTGCTGGCAGTTGGAGGAGTGGGCTAGCTTTCCTGGCTGTCATCAAAGCTATTGACCCCAGCCTCGTAGACATGAAGCAGGCTCTGGAAGATTCTACCCGGGAAAATCTAGAGAAGGCCTTCCGCATTGCACATGATTCCCTGCATATCCCCAGGCTCCTCGAGCCGGAAGGTATGGTGACTCTCCTTCTCTGTCTTTTTTTTCCCCCCCGGAGCTGGGGACCGAACCCAGGGCCTTGCGCTTGCTAGGCAAGCGCTCTACCACTGAGCTAAATCCCCAACCCCTGTCTCTGTCTGTTTAACGATTATTACAAATACGACATCTGTTCTTTCAGGTAGGAAACTAAGGAAAGCAAGATAAAAGTCTAGTGAAGAAAAAAATTCTATTTCCTATGCTATCATCTTCTTTGTGCATCTAATTTCCACATAATTGACATCATTTGGTATATGTATAATTTTGTCTCTATTTTACTGGTAGATGATATCAGTGTTTGGCTAGTATATTTCTATAATCTTGTATATTTATTTATATTGACTGCATCACAGTTCCACCTGTAGGCATACTAAATTTACCTGGCGTTTCTGTGCTTGAGCCATTGAGGTTACGTCAGAAATGATCACTTCAGGGTTGAACATATAGCTTCGTGGCAAGTGTGAGACCCTGGGTTAGATCCCCAGTTCTGTGGATGGGAGAAGGAAGGGAGAGAGAGAGAGAGAGAGAGAGAGAGAGAGAGAGAGAGAGAGAGAGAGAGAAGAGAAGAGGAGAAGGAGGAAGAGAAGAAAAGGAAGGGTACTTTTTGCACACAACATGACCATAAACATCTTAAGCAGTGGGTCCTTTACCCGCCTCAGTGCTTTACGTTCCCAAATGAAAGACACACCTACAGCCTTTATATTTTAATATGCCTGAAACATCTCAAAAGCTGGGCCACTGCCTAACCTCCACTCAGTTAGTCCTGAGTTATTACTTACTAATTCTATGTTCTATCTTGGCTGCTCTGAGCCCAGAGGACTGCCCAACTGGGCCACGCTCTCCCGGCTCCTTCACAAGGAAGCCATGCCTCTCTGTCCCACACTATTCTCAAGCATGGAGTCTCTCCTCTCCTCCACACTCTCCCAGCATGTCCAATTTTTCTCTCCCTTCACTCCCGGTCCCAATCCAAGTCCTGCCTCTGTCTGGTTGTTGGTATCTTCATCACCAATCAGAACCAACTGGGGGCAGGTTCCCAGAAACTACATGCAGATATTCTCATGTAAACATTTTTTTGGAGGGGAACATAATTAGAACTAGAATACAAACAGCTACACAGTAAGATGTGTAACTCCGTTTCGTCACATTGCTTTCCACACTGCGGTGTCTAATTTGAGACCCTCAATGTCACGGTTGCCAGATGTGCTCATGGGACCAGCAGTGAGCTGACTGATTACAGTGAAGGGAACCAAGGAAGGAGGGGCACAGTCCTGTGCATGAGGGCCCCAAAGTTCCCCATCCTGGCTTCTTTGTCCGGCAGCCAGCGTTAGCCAAGGGGGTTGCTCCCTCTCAGAGTCTAAACCTTCTCCAGGGGAAAAGAAAAGGGAAATCCTTTGCTGGAGTGTGTGTCCCTTCCTCATCAGCGCCCCGTGGTCCTAAGGAGAAAGCGTGTCTTTGCTAATACCTTTGTCTCTCTCAACAGACATCATGGTTGACATGCCGGATGAGCAGTCCATTGTGACTTACGTGGCCCAGTTTCTAGAGCGCTTTCCGGAGTTGGATCCCGTATGTCTGTCCCCCTTCCCTTCAATTCACAAAATGGACATTTTTACTGGGTACTCAAGGGACAGACACAACAGCCCAGCTCTGGCTGGGGCGGTGTGGTTCTGTTGTTGATGGCAACGAAGCGACCCTCAAGTTGCTTGCTTGTCCTATTTTAATTTCTAAACTGTCTGTGACATAATACATCAAGGTCGCAAGTGGAACAGAAAGCCAGTCACATCTCACACAGCCTCTTCCCAGGCTGACTCCATTAAGGTGATGACAGCATTCACCTGTCGCCCAGGCATCACTCTTTAGATACTCAGTGGCATAGTCCAACAAGTCACCAAATCTTATAGGACACTCAAAATTATAAAAGATACCGACCATTTGTGACCAGCGTGCTTGTGGGGTATGTGTGTCCATGTCCATTTGTGTGTGTCCGTCTGTGTCCGTGTATGTCTGTGTTTGTGTGTGTGTTCTTTTTTTTTAAAGATTTATTTATTATATGTAAGTACACTGTAGCTGTCCTCAGACACACCAGGGCAACAGGTCACCAATCACATTGTAGATGGTTGCGAGCCACCATGTGGTTGCTGGGATTTGAACTCAGGACTCTTGGAAAAGCAGTCAGTGCTCTTAACCACTGAGCCGTGTCTCCAGCTGTGTGTGTGTTCTTGTATGTGTGAGTGTCTATATCCATTTGTGTGTGTCCCTGTCTCTGTGTGTGTGTGAGTGTGTGTGTGTGTGTGTGTGTGTGTGTGTGTGTGTGTGTATGTGTGTTCTGTTGTTTGGTTTTTTGTTTTTGGTTTGTTTGTCTGCATTTTTGAGATAGGATCTCACTGTTATGGCCCTAGCTGGCCTTGAAAATTCAGCAGTCTCTCTGCCTCAGCCTCCTCTGGTGATACCATATGTGCCACTACACTCTGATCACACTTATCGTTTATAATCCCAGATTACTCTTGAAGATGGGTTTTAGGTATGGATGGAAGTTGTCACACACACACACACACACACACACACACACACACACACACACACACACACACCTATATACAACCCTAAGACAGAAGTTGCTTATTCTGATCAATTCAGGAACCTAGAGGCAGCTCGGTGCTAGTTCATGTCTGTACCACATCCTGAAACAAAATGGCTCTATGCCAACCCAACCCCCTGCAGTCAGTCCACCCCCTGAAGTCAGCCCACCCCCTGCAGCCCCATTGACTTGCTCTCAGCCTTTCAGCCCTGCCTTGGTTCTTGCACTGAGGATGGCTCTGATGAGAGTTGGTAATGGAACTCGCTCGTGACCCTTCTAGCTTCAGGCTTTCACAGCGAACCACATGGTCATGTTAAAGTGGCTTTTGCATTTGGGTTTCCAGAAGGGGATGGAAGTTGTACTTATAGGCAGAACCTGCGGTATTATGTTGTCTTGTGTCTCTTCTCTGCAGGAGGATTTTGTGAATCCAGACAAAGAAGCCCCTATCGAGTCCACCTTTGTCCGAATCAAAGAAAGCCCCTCTGAGCAAGAGAGCCGAGTCCTCCTCCTTAGTCAGAATGGAGAGCAGCCCTACACTGTCAGCCATGAGACCAGCCACCCACCGCCTGACAAGGTCTTCGTCTGTGACCAGCTTGAGAGCCCCACGGGCTTCAGTCTGGGTAGTGCTCCCAGCCACAAACTGCCAGACAGCCCCACAGACTTTATGCACCAGATTATTGACCAAGTCTTCCAGGCGAGCATGGGGAACACTGAATCCACCACAGAGCCAACTCCAGAGTCATCCATCTTGTCAACCAGAAAGGATGGGAGGAGGTCCAACTCTTTGCCTGTCAAGAAAAGCGTCCACTTCGAGACTGACTTGCACAAGGATGCCTCGTGCAGCAAGGACCCTTTCTACAGCTCCGAGTTCCGCTTTGAGGGGAGCCCCAAGGCAACCAAGGAGCTGTCAAAGCAGGATGGCCATGCCTCATTGGCTGAGGTTTCCAAGGAAAAGAAACCAGAACAGGAAGCCAGGCTAGTGCTGGAAGCTGCCTCAGACAAGGCCCCTGAAGATACTATTGTTGACACAGATGCTATGTCCCAAGATGCTCAGCTTCCCCAGGACTCCTCATTCTGTAATGGCACTGTAGAGAATCCAGCCAGTCTAGGTGAGAAAGGCCCTTCGCCACCATCCCCTAGAGATAATACTATCCTGGCCAACTCCATGGAGCTCAAGGTTCCGCTGCTGACCGTTGAGCCTATGGACAAAGACGACTACTTTGAATGTATCCCGCTAAAAGCTTCCAAGTTTAACAGGGACCTAGTAGATTTCGCCTCCACCAGCCAGACTTTTGTTGAGGATCCTTCATCCCACAAGAAGACACCTGGGGAGGAAGAGGGTTCTGAAAATTACACCGAGAAACCAGGAAAAAGGAAATCAAAGTCTCCCCATGCAGAAACAGAGTCCGCCGAGTCCAGATTGGAGCCCAGCAAGCTCGAGACTCCTCCCAAGGATCCTGAGCAAGAAGACCAAGACCACACTTTGCCCCCAGAAACAGCCGCAGACAAAAAGCCCGAAGTGTATGAAAAGGCCAAGAGGAAATCCACTCGTCATCACAGCGAGGAAGAAGGAGAAGCAGAAGGCGGGCTGTCTGCAGTCGGCGGAGAAATGCCATCCAATCCTCCAAGTACCAGCGTCAGCCTGGAAACCCTCAGAAGCCACAGCGAAGAAGGTTTGGATTTCAAACCTTCGCCACCCCTCTCAAAGATCTCCGTCATCCCTCATGACCTGTTCTACTACCCACATTACGAGGTGCCCCTGGCCGCAGTGCTAGAGGCCTATGCGGAAGGGGGCGAGGATTTGAAAAATGAAGAGGCAGACCTAGAACATCCAGATGGGAGCTTTCTGCAGGACTCCAGGGAGGAGGAGGAGGACGAGGAGGAGGAGGAGGCCCACAGCTCCCAGAGCAGCTGCAATTTCTCCTTGCCTGTTGACAACAGCTACTCCAGGGTCAGTGACCATGGGTCCCATGTCGACGGGAGTTCTGAGGGACCCACGTCAGTCTCGGAACCTGGTTCTCCACCCTCCCATGAGGACCACCAGCCAATGGAAACCAAAGAGAATGGCCCTGTGGAAAGCCAGCAGGTACTCGAGGTTTGGGAACTCAGAGCTTTTTCCCTCTGTGAACCTTCCCTTAAGAAAACGCTAAGGTGGGGTTGGGGATTTAGCTCGGGGGTAGAGCACTTACCTAGGAAGCGCAAGGCCCTGGGTTCGGTCCCCAGCTCCGAAAAAAAAGAACCAAGAAAAAAAAAAAAAAAAAGAAAACGCTAAGGCATAGAATTTAAGGTCCTTACAGGAGGCTCCAGCAAATTCTGGCTTGATACCTAGAAGGGAGTTCCTCCTAAAATTTTGCACCCAGACACCCACCCCGCTGATCATATTCCAGTCCAGGTCATACTCAGAGGGCTTCTAGGGGGACAAATGAGATTGTGTATGAGGGGCCAGCAGGGTAAGGAATGCTCATTTAAAAGCAGCCATTAACAGTGAACTACCAGGTCATCTCCTATGGCCACCTGGGGAACAGGGCAAACTCAAATTGGACTCCAGCTTGATTCTTAGAGGCCTTGGCTGGATCAGGCCCTGTTCTTTGGTTCCTTTTCTTTTTTTTTTTTTGAGCTGGGGACCGAACCCAGGGCCTTGCGCTTGCTAGGCAAGTGCTCTACCCCTGAGCTAAATCCCCAACCCTGTTCTTCGGTTCTTGTGATTGGCTATGGATTGTGTAGACAGGGAGGGGAACAGTCACGCAGCTGAGCACACGCTTGTCAGCCAGTTGTGTTTCCACTGTGTCTAGCGAGTGGCTTCGTGTATATCAGGGGCAGGTACACAGAGCCCTGCCCCGATGCCCTGGGGAGCAGGCAAGATCTTTTAAGAAAGAACTACCTTGCAGCCCTGGGAATCCTGGAGAGGGTATCAAAGCCCTGCTGGTACAGAGACAGGTGAGAGGGGTGGGGCCTGGGCTCAACTCCAGCAGTTCACTTGCCTGTCAACTCAGCAGCGTTGGGTTGCGACCCCCTTAGGGTCACGTGTCAGATATCTTTATTACTATTCGTAGCAGTAGCAAAATTACAGTTATAAAGTAACAACGAGATGATTTTATGGTTGGGGGCAGAGGTCACCACAACATAAAGAACTGTATTAAAGGGCCACAGCATTAGGAAGGTTGAGAACCACCAGTTCAGCCCTTTGGAAGAAGCATCATTACAACATCATAGCAACTAGGAAAAGGGAAGTGTGCCAACTTCTTATACAGTGGACACAGAGGGTGTGGTGTTAGGCATGGAGATGGCCCTGCAAAGAGAGATTCCTCAGACTCAGGCCACAGGGTGTGAGAGAGCTACCCAGTGGAGGATGTTCCCAAGTGCCAGAAGGAGGCTAGGAATGGAGCCAGCTTTTTCCAGATTGGCTCTGTCGCTGTTTCCCGCCTCATCCTGTTACACCTCTCATCCCTCCTGGTTCAGTCCTGAGCAGCCCACAGAAGGGTGACCCTAAAGCCCAAGTCTCACCTCACAGCCGCCCCCACCCAACTCTTACCTCATTACCATGGCCTCTGACACTCTTTCCTCTCCCCACTGACTGTCCATCCCTCCCGGCCTCCCTCCAGCAAAGCTGGCTTCTCTTGGTTTCTAGATACTCATCCTCTTGGGTAGTCCTTCCCCACCCAGAACGTGGCAAGTGGACATTCACCTTTCAAAGCTCTGTGTTCAAAGCTCCTCCCGGTTCCTGCCCTACCAGAATTCTTGCTGCCTTAGTGGGGACCCACCACACCCTGGCAGTTCTTCACCAGGTCCATGGGGTTTGCTTTTCCTTCCCAAGAGTAGTACGTGGGCATCCATGTATTCATCCTTGGACCCTAGAGACCAGTGTGGTGCCTGGCAGGGTCTTCCAAATTCAGGGGTCAAGTGCATATTTCTCTGAGCTTAAAACAAGAAGATAATTGGGGACTGACACAGGTGGGCTCATGAGTGGAACCAGAAGGGCAAAGAAAGCCTTTACACTTGGAGGACTGAAGGCAAGGAAGCCTGCAACCGTGCATAGGATCTGAGATAGCACGCTGCCTTCATCAGCGCTCGCTCTGGTTCTGTTGGCCAATCCGGGTCAATGGGGAGAATTCTCAGTGCTCAGCCCTGAGTGATTATCTGGGACAGGGCAGGCATGGGTTCAACAGTCGTGGGCCACATTGGAGAAGGGGGCTGGTGGCTCCAGAGACACCAGAGACACGCCTGGCTCCTTGCCCTATTACTGCACCCACACACTTCTTCATGCCCAATGTGGGCTACCAGTTCTCCCCTGCGATACCTCCTGTAGGGAACTGGCAGAAGCCAGCTTGGTGGGCATAGACGTCAGGGAGATCAGATCTAATGTTTTAGCTGAAGACGTGGAGGACAACTGGAATGGTTCCCCAAGATTACAAGGAGGCAAAAAGCTATGTGGGAGCAGTAGGTGGATGAGAGGGTCCAGGCTCCTGTCCTTGGGTGGGCAGCCTGTGGAGATACAGTCTGACCCTTCATTCTCTTGTTTGATTGGCTGTGGCCGGCTCTCGTGTACCCCAGGCTAGTCTCATGCTTGCTAAGAAGCCAAGAATGACCCTCGATGTCTGATCCTCTTCTAAGTAGCACTATGTCAGACTTATGCAGGGCTGGGGATTCGAACCCAGGGCTGCTTTCATGCCAGGCAAGCCCTCTGTTAACAGAGCTACACGCTCAGTGCCTGACCCCACATGCCAGGAGTTGCCAAGATCGGACTGAGCTCCTGCTTTGCCGAGAGTGTTAGGTGGATAGCTAGGGGTGGTTGGGGCAGCCCTAGGTCGGAATCATGTCAGTAAGCTTTGGAATCTCATCCTACTCCAAGTCTTACTGGGGTAGGGGTAGGGGCAGATCAAGCTTCCTTCCCCAGCTCTGAGCACAGCCTCCCTATCATCCGGGGGATGTAATATGGGCACAGCTTGCATTATGGCTCTGACCCTTTGGCCTCGCTTGTCTGCTTCTCCCAACCCGCTTTGTTCTTGGTCCCCAAGTGTACTCCCTGCTTCACCCTGAGGCTAAGGAGAGCTGGTGGTGTGGAGAACCCTGAGTCTGTCTTCTACCCATTCCTCCTTTCAAAAAGGAAAGGCTGAGCAAGCAAAGACTAGGAAATGGCAAGTTTGTATTGTTCTGACCATTAAAATAAAATCCCCTCCTCATTTCCCCTTTAGGAAAGGTCTCTTTGCTCAGCCATCAAGAACAATGGTATCACGTGACTAAGAGCACTTTAAGTTCCTGCTTAGAGCTTTGTTCAGGGGTAGCTGGCCTGGTCTCCAAATCCCTTGACTGGCCCCTGTTGAACAGGTTCTCCCTGCTGGTCCCACACTTGAGATTTCAGTGGGGGCATTGCTGACGGCTATAGGATGCTACGTGCCATAGCGGCTAGCTGTTTTCCTTTCCAGTAAATACTAGAGATGTGACCCCTTCCAGCAAAGGCACAGCGCCAGTCAGCATCCTCCCATAGACTGCATTGGCCTGTGTGTGTCCCTCTCCAGACCCATGACCACCTCTGTACCTAGCCACCTGGCTCTCAGGATTCGTCCCTCTGTTGAGGTAGCCGAGTGTACTGAAAGTTCAGCCACTGCCTGTTGTGAGGGCCCCCCTCAGAGGAACCCTGTGCCACACAGGGAAGAGGTTGATGGCGGTTGCACCCAACTGACTTCTGGGAAAGCAAGTCTCAAACATGGAGAGTGTGTAGCTCGAGGTCAAGTAGGTGACTCAGGCAAGATTATGTGTCAGAGTTTCCTGACTCCGAAACTCTGACTGCCTTCCCTCCATCGAGTCACTTTTTTGATTTCTGCACAAGAGAGTGGGAAGTGGAAGCGGGCTTTTTCCCTGGGCCACCCAGCCTGGAAGGAATTCATAAGATGAGCAGAATTGGAAGGGACACTGGCCGGATGGGCGTAGGGCCCAGACAATGCTGATCTATATTTTGGTTATTTTGTGTTCTAGTCCCAAGAACCCCCAACCCCGGAACTGTCCACAAAGCCATTAGAAGAAAAGTTAACGGAAGTCCCAACTAGCAGTAAAAAGAAGGAAAAAAGGAAACACATGGACCACGTAGAAAGTTCATTATTTATAGCCCCTGGGACGGTCCGCTCCTCAGATGACCTTGAAGAAAACCCCTGCGAACACAAGGTCCCTTCCAGGTATGTTCCTAAGGTTTCTTTTCACTTTAGAGACAGAGGCAGGGCTTGCTCTCTAGGGATGAGTGAGCACCTTAGAAAGATAGCATCAGTGGAGGGGCAAGCAAAACCCCAGCCATGGAGATCAGCTGAGAACAGACGAGGTAATGTCTGTGTCCGTGGGCATGAGGTGTCGTTTGCCATGTCTGGTCACTAGTCACAGAACAGGTAGTGGTCACCTCCCAGCTCCTGCTTCCTGTCTTGCTCAGGCACAGTGCGACTTAAGGATGCTGTGGTACAGGTAGACCTAGTTAGCACAATGGGAGTCTTCAGCCCTGCTATAAGCAGGCAGCACCAAGATGAGCTCACTTATGTGAGGTGAGTCCTGGAGCCTGCTGGCCCCCGGTAAACCAAGCATCCACGAGGTTGACACCTGAGAGGACTTCCAGTAGAGAGGGAAGAAGGGAAGACTCCATTACATCTCCTCCGAGGAGGTGTCTTGAATTTCCTTTTTTTTTTTTTTTTAAGATTTATTTAATATATAAGAGTACACAGTCACTCTCTGGGAATTGAACTTAGGACCTGGAGAAGAGCAGTCAGTGCTCTTAACTGCTGAGGCATCTCTCCAGCCCTCCCAGGGGTTATTTTTGATACATTCTTGTACTTTATCATGATTTTTTTTTTCTTCACAGAACAGTCATTTTTTTTTTTTCCTTTTAAGTGTTTGGTAGTCCTGGGGCTTGAATTCACAGCCTCATGCATGCCAGGCAGGTGAGCTAGCTAGACTACCAGCCAGAGATACTTATCCAGCTCCCTTTTAACTTTTTCTTTTGAGGATGTGTCTCACTAAGGGGCGGAGGCTGGCTTTGAACTCACTCCATAGCCAAGCAAAGGCAGGGCATGGAGTTGATCATTTAGCACGGCCCTGTCTTGGCCTGAGCACTCAGTTCTTTGAGTATGAATGTACGGTTGACAGTGCTCCCCACCCGCTGTGTTCTGGGTGTCAGGAGGTGGGTCCTCACTCCACACTTGGTAACTGAGAGAGCGGGGGGGGGGTGTCAGGGTTCACACTCGTTAGAAGGTTCATGTTGATACAATGTAACGTAAACCCACGGAAGAGGAAGTTTGCTACAGGGAAGGGTACAGAGAGATTATTCCCTCCCACCAGGAGTGAGCTTTTAAATTAGGAAGTATTACTTACACAGAAGGGCAAGAAAGGGGGGCTCCTCAGCTCCCGGCACTGCACCATGGAGGATCAAGTCACTCTGGACGCTCCTGAGCTGGAGGCTCCAGGGTCCCTTTTGACTCTGAGGTTCCATTTTGCTTCATTCCTCTGCTGCGTTGGCAATGTAGTGTGCTGAAACCTAGTTTGAGAGACACTGAAGTTGCCTTACAGGGACTTTCTGAGAATATGCACTCAGGCCAAGTGCCAGGCTCCTGGAGGCCATGGAGTGAGCTTGCTTAAAGGAAACTGAGATGACACTGTGTCGGGGTGCGTGGCACCCACTAGATACCTAGTTCTGCTAGGCAGTAAGCCAGGCCCCAGGACTTCTGAAGCAAGCGAGGTGACCAGGGGAAGACAACTGAACAGAAATGTTGGTTTCCAAGTAGCATTGGCAGCTCCCAGACGGGAGCCGCAGTTGAAGGCTCAGGATTCTTCTGCCTCCACCTTGGGGGTGTCAAAAGTCAGAAGGACATTCCACGTCAACCTCAAAGATTTGGGCATAAAGTCAGCCTCCTTATGTATGAAAGGAAAGATGGTGGTATCCCCTAGGGCTAGATTGGCAGAATGTAATGGCAGAGCAAGGAGCATGAGAGAGGAAGGCCAGCCTCCAGGCCTTGGGCCCAGCCCTGTCCTTAACATGCAGGGCATTGCAGGTGAACCCTAAAACCTCAGGACGCTTGGATATAAAGGCCCCATTCCTGGTCCAAACCGTCAGAGGTCTAGAAATAGGTGGCCTGCTTTCTATTAAAAAAACCTTGATTTGCATTTTAGTATAGATGAGGGCCCAGTGTCTGTGGCCACACCTGGCTGTGTGTTTCAACAAGATGGACTCATAGGAAGGAAGTGTCCCCTGGTCTGAAGCCACGACTGTGCTTAACCTAGCTGTGGAAGGCCCCAGGCCGAGTGACTTGGGTGACCGTGTGATTGGGCCATTTGTCCCCTGGGTGGTGCCCATTCACGACCTGTCTTTGCTTTTCAGGAATAGTCACAGTGACTCCAGCATTTACATTCGGCGACACACTAATAGGTCTTTGGAATTGGTTAGTATGTGAATTTCTTCTTCCCTATGGCCCCTGCTAATCAGTACCCTTCCTCCTTCCTCCTCCCCCCTCCCAGCCCTGAGCTCTGAGATTACTGACCTGCACCAACCCTAACTTTGGGATAGAAGACAGACACACTTGAAATCTCGTTAAGCACATCCAATTGGATGTCCAGTTGGTGCAAGAAAGAGTGTAAATAAAGCATTGGTTTCAAAGCCCGGAAGGCCTCTTTGTCAAAACAAACAAACAACAGACACCTCCCTAACCCTACACCCACGTCTGGAAAGATCAAAGTCAGAGCCAGGGTACCCGATCACTAGAGGATTCCCTGTGACATCTGCCAGGGCTGAGACCTGCAGAGGCCCTCTAGACTCAGGCTAGGTGGTGGGTGGGCCTCCTCCCGGTCACCCTTGGGTATCTACTGTTTAGCGATTTGATTTTTGAAACTAGATGTCTGCAGTATGGAGAAAGCGTGGCGTGGTCACCCTTGTGAGCTTAAAATCACCTTGTTTTTTGTTTCAGAGATTTCATCTTTACTAATTGGGTTGCGGGGTTTTGTTTATAAATTTCACTGTAGGACCATTTTAGCTATGTTCAATTGAGGAACGCAGCCGATGTGGATGACAGGAGAAACAGAGTGTTAAACAGGTTGGTGGCTTCATTCCATAAGTTTGTGGATTTAAATATATTTATATATATACTTATATTTATAAATATTTTATATATTCCTATTTCATTATCTATTATATGTTTATATTCTCTTTACAAGTATTATATATAAATATATTATAAATATATTTTATATGTTTAAATATATTATTAAAATATGTTTATTTTAATACATATTCGTGTGTGTGTGTGTGTGTGTGTGTGTGTGTGTGTGTGTGTGTGTCCTAACTCACAAGGGCCATTATTTTTCAGCTATGGCTTATCGATCATGCTGTAAATAATTTGGGAAAATTCCAGAGAATAGCTATTGCAAATGAAGTGGATGTAAACAGATAAGGGACAAGTTAGCGATTCTTGAGTCCGGGCAGAGAGGCGCAGAGCACAGCTCAGAATGCATGCGAGACAAGATGGGTCTGGGTTTTGAGTCTGTGGTTGAAAACCTTAGGGGCAGAAGGCAGTGGTCGGAAGTAGAGTTGTACGCATTGCATTCCATCCTGTAGCACCTGACTCTGTGTCCCTTCTGTCCCACCGCAGGTACAATTCTCAGAAGCTCACTGAGCTGATTTTACAGTTTTACGGCATCAGAGCAGACATGAAGCGGGAGTACAAACACACCAGGCTGTCTATGAAAGTATTCGTTACTGGTGGAGAACTCAGTTGTCTAGTCGATAGTTCTCGAGTTACGGTAGTAAGCCGGTCCACCTAAAACCCGAGAGTCCGGAGCAGAACGGAATCTCTCTAGTTCTGACCCGGCCCAACCCCTGTTAAAGTCACAGAAGTACTCGATCTTACTGTCTCACCCCTGAGGGGTTGCAAGGGCTTGGAAGATGGCGGTGGTGGTCTCTGCCCAGTGCCTCAGGAGCAGGGTCTTTAGACTTCCACTCTTTGGTGTCCTCAAAACAAATACAAGCAGGATGCCCTGCTTCCTTCCAGGGCCTTAAATGGAAATGCTAATTTCAGTTTTCTGCCAAAGGGAGTCCGCAGCTAGGAAGAAAATGCTTTTAGCTTTAATCCTATAGAGCTTTGGCAGTGAGAACTTGACATATGCCAGAGTCTTTCCTACCTCCAGCGACAAATAGAGTTTATATTTTTTTCTATGCAAGCTAGGGAAATTGTGCCCCGTGTCTGATATTCAGCCATAAACCACTCTATTGCAGATGTCACAGCCCACCCATACCGCCCATGGGCTATGACATGAAAATGGCCCCGAGCATCTCATACTTTAGGCTTCTGTGTATCAGTCCCCCCCACACCCCTTCCTACCTTTCCTGGGGACGTTTGGTTTTTACCACCACCCATACCCTGCCCATTACCTGCCAGGCAAGAGCAACATGGCTTGTTAAACACTCCCTCCCGCCGCATAAAAGAAAGGTAACTCTAACTCATATCGGAGCTGGCAGTTCTTCTGAAGGCAGCCTGTCAAAGGCAAAACTTGGGGTGACTTGTTTGTTTCTGGTAGCTGCTTTGAAATTATCGCCCAAAGTTGCTTTAGTAACAGAGGCATAGGTGAGAGCTGGCAGTCCTACCTGCTCCTGGGCTGTCCCAGGAGACCCAGCCCATCTCTGTCATAAAGTAATTGTGTGGCCTGTGACAATGGCTGCCCCAGGACTGTCACCGTGGCCATCTGAAAATGGCCTGCATGGCTCCTTCAGTTAGGGAGGGGTGACTGGGGTCTGTATGGGTGCTCCAAGTGCTGTCCCCTCCTCCTGGAGGGCACACATAGATGGGGACCTCCCTGATGTATCATGGAAACCTTTAACTGCTGGTGGGTGGCGGCGGGCAGGGTCGAGGTTTGAGACGCTCCTTCCTCTATCGTGGGGACCCCACCAGTAACCATCCTGTCCCTTTCTTTCCCTCTGCAGGACTGGCACCAACTCCTCTGGAGAAGCCGTGCCCCTGGGGAGCCAGAGCCCGCCCAGCGACTCTCTGACGCAGTTTGTACAGCAGCCCGACGTGATATATTTCATTCTCTTCCTCTGGCTCCTGGTTTACTGCTTACTACTCTTCCCCCAGCTTGATGTCAGCCGGCTCTGAAACACTCGTCTGGAGAATAAAAAGACAGGACCCTGGCCAGGGCGGAGTCTTTCTACCACATCTTACTGTCTGTTCAGGGTTGAGCCTCCTGTGCAGAGACGGGAGCCCTCAGAAGGAGCGCAGGCCCCACCCCCTGTTGCTGTCTGGTTCAGTCTTTGCTCACATTTCCTCTGATTCTCTCAGACCCGAGAGTGCGCTTTCTTCCCAGACTATGTGCTCCCAGCTCAGGTTTGAGGCTGGATCTGTGGACGGGATTCCTCCCTATGTGCCTTGTTTGGTCAGATGCGAGTCCTTATTAATGTGCACCCCGAAGCTGGGTCTTAGCATGTCCACATGCAAGTTCCTAAGGTCCCGGAGGAGCTTGAGTTATTTACTTTTATCTCAGGGGAGGGTCTGCCTGACTCCGAGAAAGGACGGAGTCCAGGGTAGGAAGAAAGGTAGCCCGTTTGCCTCCAAGTGTGAGTGTTCGAGTGAAGAGCCTACTTCCCCATATCTGCCCGGGCCTGATCATCTGTCGCTGGGGTAGTTAAACAGCACATTCTGCCTGTTCACCAGAAAGGACACCTGGGCATTGGCAGGCTCCGAAGAGGGTGCTCTGCCAGGTTCGTTGTGAGCTACAGCCCGTTATGTCTTTCACCTTGATGTTCTTGGAGGGTTAGGTTTTTAATTCACTTTTTTATTGATTGAATTGAAATACAGCTGTAGTTTCAATCCTTCCCATCAGTAGGATCTCCTATCAGACGGAAGCCAGAATGGGGGGTCAGTCTAGATTTGCATGAAAAACTAGGCTCTGGCTGCCTGGCCTAGCCCGGGCTCTCCCTTCCTCTGCTGAGTTTTCTGTAGGGAACCTGAACTCCCTACAGGGCCGCATGGGGTGCCCCAGGGGCCTGGAAGTGGCCAGGTCAGAATAAGCTCCCACAAATGGTGCAGCTGGGAGGGTTTCTGCAGGTTTCTGGGCTCAAAATGCATGCATACCTTGGCACCAGCATCCTTTGCGCTCAGCCATGGCAGATCTTGAAAAGGCTTTCTGGAAAGGGCCAGGGTGTAGGTTGGGGCAGGCAGCTTGCAAAAAGGAGAAAGGTTTCTTTCCTCACCCTCCTGTCTTCCTCCTCTCTGAAAAAGTCTTAACTCTAGGAAAGCTCTGGGTTCTCCTTCCCCTTGTTATCCCTACTCAGAGTCCAGAGTAGACCTCAGGGAGCATCTCGTTCAGCTGAACTCAGAGAGGCAGAACAGGCTGGCCAAGGTCACACAGCCCACCAGCAACAGATTGGCCACAAGCCCCGAGGCCACTTGCCCCCTTCCCACCTCCCCCAGCCTGGACGATTGATTTTTTTTCTTTCTAGAAAACTTACAGCCAGGTACACAAATGGCCTCACTCAAACAAAGCCATCCTTTTTAGACCTATATTAACCTCTAAGCTTAGCCTGGGCTCCTTCTGGAATGTTCTTGATGGTGGCTGTGAAGGCTTATGTGTTGGTTACCACTCTTGTTGCTGTGACAAAGCGACTGAGAAAACAACTTAACAAAGGGAGTGGGTTCGGGGGCTCACAGCTCCTGGATATGATCCATCATAAAGGGGGGGGGTCATGGCAGCAGGAACGTGAGGCGGTTAGTCATGTTGTGTGGGGAGGTGGGAGGAGGGGAGAGAGAGAGAGAGAGAGAGAGAGAGAGAGAGAGAGAGAGAGAGAGAGAGAGAGTGAGTTAGTTCAGGTTGGGACCCCCAGTCCAGGGGTTGGTGCTGCCCATATTTAGGGCAAGCCTTGACTCCTTCTGGAAAGACCCTCAGAGTCACTCCCAGAGGCGTTTCCATGGATACCAAATGTAGTCAAATTGACCATGGAGATGGAGCGTCACATCCTGTGTTTGACAACGGGCACTGTTTCTTAGTCCAGGAGTCCATTCTCCTTAAGCGAGCCAAGGACTCACTGGTTTTCAAACACAACTCAGACAATTTACATAGCACACTGAGTGGTGGCAGTCAAAATCCTGGCTTCTCAACCATTTTGATTGGTGTCTGACTCCCCCTCCCCAAAAAGAATCGAGGCTTTCTAAAGAGAGAGCAGTTGGAAGCTTGGAACAGTTCCAGGTTGAAGGCCCGAAGCTCCAAAGTGAACGACTTAATGGGCTCCCTGGTCTCATTGGAAGTTCAAAAGTGCAGATGATAAAGGCTTTATGTGTGGTGTTTTATGACCTTGCACACAGCACAGTCCTTGCCCAGATGAGGTACCAAAGAGGAGGTGACCCAGATGTGAATCGTTTATTTTATGGGTCTAGACCCTGGTCTGAAGTGTGCATATGCTGCTTCTCTCACCTCCTACAGCTTAGAACAGCCTTTAAAACTAATGTAGGCAAGATGCCCAAGAACCATCCGGTTCAAGCTGGCAGGAAGTTAGTTTAAAGGGAAAAATAATCTCACTTGAGTGTAAGGATACATAGGAGAGACCCGTATGAAAGCCGCTAGGCAAGCTGTCGGTCACTTGACATCTTTAAAAAATTAATTTTTAAAGTGTGTGTGTGTGCTCATGTGCATGCATGTGTGTGTGTGCTGTATGTGTATGCGTGTATGTGTGTGTGTGCATTTGTGTGTGTGCTGTATGTGAATGCGTGTATGTGTGTGTGCCCGTGTGCGTGCATGTGTGAATGTGTGTGTGTGCCCGTGTGCGTGCATGTGTGCATGTGTGCATGTGTGAATGTGTGTGTGTGTGTGTGTGTGTGTTTTATTTTTTATTTTTTGCTAATACCTCAGATGGGAGTTCCTCTCTCACCAGTACCATACAGGGTTTGTACTTAGATCACGTGGCCAACGCATCGCTCCTTAGCATGTGGGGACCGTACTTCTGAGCTAAGAAGCAGCTGTGGTCAAGCATTTTTGCTTGTCAGTGTCTCCTTCCCTCCTTTCTTCCTCTTCCTTCTGTGTCCCCTCCGTTCCCCTTCTGTCCACTCTTCACTAACTTCTCGAGAAATGGATGTAAATACCTTAGTTCCCCCCCCCCCTGACTTAAAATGTCTGCCTCCTGTCCTTCCTCTGTGGCGGGTCCTAGGGCTACCAGTGGAAATGGGGTTCTTGCTGCTGCTTCCCAAGGACACACTTAAGATACTGATGCCATTCCTGTCCCCAAGCCTTCTCTCCCCATCCCTGGTGACATCCCCAGTCTCCTCTCTTTGGCCTGAGGGTGTTCTGTCCTTGCTGTGGTATCTGTGCTGAGTCCTCACAGGAAATTCCTTAAATTCTCTTGCAATTTCTTTCTCTCTTGCTGAGCCCCTGGCTGCCCCAGTGTGGGGCCTCTCTGACTTCGTCTTCTAATATTTTTGTCTCTTAAACCCCTCACCTCTGTCTTTATCTGCTTCCGAGGGGATTTATCCCATCGTCCCTTTCCAACATGAACATTTTATCTTTAGCTTCTAAAGCTTCCTCCCTGCTCTCGGAGTTTCGTTGTGTAGCCTCCTGTCCTAGCTTCAGGAGTCTTCTTTGTGTCTGATGCAGGTGTTGGGGGGTGAGGGGCGTCGTCTGCCCCCAGAGGTGCCTTTGGGTCCTCTAGGTTCCCTTTTCTCGGTTGGGCTGGGTGTCCGTCTCTCACATTGTGCATAGATGCCTGCATCTACTCATGTTTCGGGGTGATGCACCCAGAAACCGGCAGGATGTTCTGACAGCCATCTGGTAAGGTTCTGTCCAGTGTCGCCCAGCGGGCTGGCTTAGCTCTGAGAGCCTGCCATGTCAGTAGTAAAATGTCTCTTCTGGGATTTACTCCATTTCCTTACAGAGCTTCACGCCACTCCTCTGCCTGGAAAAGAGGGACACACAGGGCTGCTGTTAGCCCACTCAGTAGACTTGTGCAGTACCAGTAATGGTACCCCCTCTGGGCAGAAGCCACCGCACCATCCATATTGGGTTTAGTTGGCGAAGGACAGCTGTTTTCTCTCTCTCTGAGCAGACACAGTCCACAGCTAAGACAGAGCTTGGGTTTTAACCCCCATGTGCTCCCTTGGCTAGGCGCCTTAGCGTCGAGCACAAGCCATAGGATGGGACCCAGTACTGTTTTCTAGCCTTGAAGCGGGCAGTCTCGGGAATCACCATGTAACCACCTGAAGCTGCCCCTGCCTTGCTTGGTCTTCTGTCTCCGGGCTGCTAGTTCTCTATGAATAGGAGGCAAGACAGTCATCTGGCTGCATGGGAGGGCAGGAAACCCAGGAATCAGCCCTGTATCTCACCTTACAGTCACCATCCCAACCCACAAGCTCTTCTTGGGTGCCAAAGTGGGAGGCTCCTCAGTGCTGCCCTCTGCAGGCACATGGTGGGAGGACCCTTCCCCGCTTCTTTCTCAGTGGCATCCTTCGGTTTTGAATGGGTGGTGCCCGTGACCTTTGGCCTATCTTTTCCAGTCCCTGACTTTGGAACTTTCTCTTCCTTTACACTTCTTCCGACAGGCAAAATGACTAAGCACAGATGTTCTGTTCCCCATCTTTTGTTTGGCTCCATTGATTTTCAGTTTTGTTTTTTTCGGGTCAAGGCTGGCCTCGAACTCTTGATCCTCCTTCCCCATTCTCCCAAGTGCTAGGTTACAGGCAGGCACCACCATGCTCTGCTCCTGTGTGCCATCTTGGTCCGTAAATGCCTTTGGGTTTTCTGGTTGGCAGGTTAGGTGGCTTGTTACCCTGCAAACCTCATGCGAACTTGTCTTGAGGGAATCCACTGGAGCACAAGGACGCTGCGTTTGCAAGTCATGCCTCAGGGCGTTCCGCTTTCTCCTTCCTTTAAAGTTTTGTCAGCTGCTCCCATGGAACACCTGGAGCTCCGAAATCCTCCCAAGATGCAGTCTCTGTGGTCACTTGGTTTCAGCCATTATGCTGTACTGTCCACCCCAGCTGAGACTCTCATGTAAGGAACAGCTCGGCCATACTAGCACTTGCCAGATAGCAGATAAGGTTCTCTATCAGTCGATGTCTGGAGTTTGGGCAGAATTTCCCCCTAAAGGCTTGCGACTTTCCCTAGCTGTTGATGACAGCCCCTAGGGCTACTGGTAAGGTGTAACTTTGGAGGAGAAAGGCGCTTCAACACCCTCTCAGAATCCAGACCATGTTTCTCCACTGCTGGGCTCAGCCCAGATCCAGGAGAACTCGCCTGCACTGTAAGCACTGAGAAGGCAAGAATTCTCTAAGTCACAGTCTGTCTGTTGGCACTGGGGGCCATGTGGAGGTCCAGCACCGTCTTTAGAAAGATGAAAGTGTGGAGGAGCGAGTGAGTCTTCAGCTGCAGTGCCAGTCCAGACAATTCAGGGAGTATAAAACTCCAGCCACCCTCAGTCAGGCCTCTGAACACCACTGGAGCACGTTTCCCCAGGAGTCAGCCGGTGAGTGGGAGGGATCCCTGGAAGAACGTAACGAACCTGGCTTCCATGGTGAGAACTGTTGCCTTCTGTGGATGTCATTGGCTTGCTGGTGTCAACTCCTTCAAGTGAGTTCATCTTTTCCTCAGACTCCAGAGGGCTGAGAGTCGTCTGAGGCCGAGCCTCCCTCTCTAGAGACACTGCCCCTGGGGATCGCCACTGGCTTTCCTGTCTGGACTCACGATGAAACAGATGCAGCATCCAGGGTCTGCAGCTCAGAAGCAGCCAAGTCTACCCTTTCCCCACGGTGAGGCGGCTGTTCCCACGAGCACATCTGGGGTCTAGGTCGAGTAGCTGGAGAGTTGCTGCTGGTGTCTTTTTCTCATTGGCTGAAAATTGCAGGGTTTCCCCTTACCCATTAGCCCAGATTGAGAAGGAACAGCCGTTCCCTGACACATTCACTCGGCCATGGCTTCTGCCAGCTTCTCTCTAGTCCCACACTCCCAGACTTAGAGTCAGCCGCCCTGTCTTCAATCTGGCAACTTTTACAAGAGGAAGTGTTAAGCCATTGTCTACTTGTAAACTCACTTGGCCCTGCCAACAGTCCAGGGAAGTGTTTCCTTCAGGAAGGATTGAAAAAACTGGACAGAAAGATAAGGGGGGTCATAGCCCAGAGCCAACTAACTCTGACTTTCATGACAGGCTTTACTGCCTAGAAAGACAAGGCAATATGGGGAGGAGACTCTGATTCTGGGGTACCAGTCCATTTGGGCAGTGTGGGTGGGATTCTCTGAGCCAGCCCTTCCTTACCCTCCTACCCTGTCCCCACCCCCTGTCTTCCCACCAAGTTTCTATATGCTTTGATCCAACCTGTGTCATAACCGCTTAAATCCCTCAGGAGCACACGGAGTCCATGGTTTAACTTGCAAATGCAAATTTACAACAAACAACAACAAAATCTCAGCCTCTAGCTTGTAGCAGAAAAATCTCAGTATCCAAAATCGAACACATGCCCCCTTGGTAGCTTTAGTCAATACAGAGTCCTGTGCCCAGCTGCTCTCCCCCACCTCCACCTCCATCAGAGAAAGAATTCAGGCTCTCTCCTTCGAACACAAACCTAGAGAAAGCGTGGGTTTAAAAAAAAACACAGGAAAAACAAGGTTTGAAAGCCAGCCACGGTGATGCACACCTAAAATCCTTGCACTAAGGAGGTTGGGGCAGGAAGGTTGCCAGCCAGGATTAAGAAGTGAAATCCTCTCTCAAAACAAAACAAAAGCCAGAAACAAAAACAGAGAAAAAGAAAACCCACAAAATAAACCTTAAGAAAGGCTTCGTTTTTTATGTGTGTGAGTGCTTGGCCTGCGTGTGCATGTATATTGTGTGTGTGGTACCCTGGGATTCTAGAATAGGGTGTTGGAACCCCTGGAACTGGAGTTACAGATGGTTTTGAGCCACCCTGCAGGTGCTGAGAGCCAAACCCAGGTTGTCTGCGAGAGTAGCCAGCGGATGCTCTTAGTTCGGAGTCATTTTCAAGCCCGCAAATAAACCTTCTAAAGCATTAAGGCGGGTAGAAGACCATGAACCGCTTGGATGGAGTTATAATCATGGGGATCCATTTTTTCTTTAAGTTTAAAAGTCATGAATTGTGCATTATCATTTAAAGAGAAGGGAGGGAGGAAGGAAGGAAGGAAGGAAGGAAGGAAGGAAGGAAGGAAGGAAGGAAGGAAGGAAAAACCTCACTTGTTTCAGTGACCTCAAAAGTCAATAGGAATTATTGCAAGGCTGTGTGGGAAGGGTAGCCATAAAATGCCTCTGTTCTTAAGTGCCATGTGAGGGTTGAGGTGTGTTTTATTTAAAGGAAACTTGGGGAGTTCCCAAGTTTAAGACGGTCTCTGACCTAGGAATCGTACCCTGGTGCTGAGGCACCTGGAGAGTGCACTCAGCCCTCTGGCTGGAAGCTGAAGGGCCACAGACGAAAGCCCTCCAGGCTCAGCCAGGCATCTGTCTTTTTACCTCAGTGAGTGTCTGCATCACACATGCACTTGTGTAAATGAATGGACTGCCAAATTGCCAAACCTTTGTCTGGTTTGATTTTTGGGAGGGGGGACTTGGGGAGGAGTTTAGTCAGCCCAGGGTAGCCTGATTGTTGCAAGGTTTAGAGTAGAACCTGGGGGCTCTACGCCTGTACCCCAGACAGATTCCCAGGTGAAGTTTTGTGGTTTTTGTGTTTTAATTCAAGAATTCAGCTATAGGACTAGTTAGCCATAGGCAATGGCCTGTATCTTTCCTTCCCTTCCAGACTTTTCCTCTTGCCCTTAGCAAAGAGAGCTGTATTGAGCATCCCTGGGGAAGGTGCAGTAGGAAGGTAGGGTCTGCAATGAAGGGTGCACCTGCCTTCTGCCCTTGAAACTGGACCCTAAGACCTACCTGTGCCGATAACGTGAGCCAAAGATCAACAGGAAAACGTTCCTCTCTCCCACGCCCCGTTGAGACAGGTTGTTAGGCCTGGATGCAGGACGCTGTTCAGAGTACACCCCCGGAAGACTGACCGGTGTTTCATTGTCTTTTGGCCTGGGATATAGTTAACAGACCTGATGTTTTCTTAATGGCACGGTGGAGGACCTCGTGGCTTGTGCCTAAAAGTTGCAGAACGGTTTGGAGACAAAAGCAAAATGTTATTTTGTGGTACAAGGCTTATTTTGTCTATTTAGCTGTGCATAGTTATAGCTTTATAAAAAAAACAAAGGGATCTTTGTAAAAAAATGTACGAATGTGCGCTCTTATTTATTGATTATTGTAAATGACGATATAAATGGATATTTGCATAATTTATATCTGTAGGAAACTCCCTGGAGCGTTTGTTACTTGACTGTTTTCTATCATGGAACATTGGGCCTGGTGCTATGATGAATGACCTTGTAAAATCATGTGTATTCTTAAGAAAAATTTTCAATATAAATTTCTTGAACTGGCCACCTCTCCGTTAACTTCTTCGTGTGTGCACGTGTGCCTGCGCATGTGTGCGTGCGCATGTGTGAGAGTGTGAATGTGTGTATGTGTGTGCACTCACATATGTGCATGTGGATGCATGTGCATGTGCATGCGTGTGCACAAGCTCTTCCTGGGCTATGTCCAACTAGTCTTGAGTCTTTTTGAGCAAAGTTCCAAGAAGGAATGATAACAGTTATGTCACCCCCGAGTGTCTGCAGAAGGCTGGTTCTTGGACTTCTGGGAAACACCATAGTCCTTGGATGCACAGGTTGAAAATAAGTGGTGTGATATTTGCATGTAAACTATACATGTCCTTCTTACACTTAAATCACATCGGAATTACTCACGATCCTTGCTGCAACGAGTGTGCTTATGTCAACAGTTGTCATGTGGTTTGGGGAATAATGTCAGGGAGATAGCTTGCTAGTGCTATGAGCAGTACAGATTCAGGTGTGTGTGTGTGTGTGTGTGTGTGTGTGTGTGTGTGTGTGTGTGCAATATTTGTTTAATCCCATCAGTAAACCCCTCAGATTTGGAACCCTTGACCCAAGGGGACTGGCACAGTGATAAGCCCTATGTCTCAGGAGTAGACTGCTGGGCCTTGATTCCTTCCTCCCAACCTCATTTTAAACCAGCTTTGTGATCTGTAGTAAGCTGCGATAAGCTAGTTTGCCAGTCCGGTAGTGTAGCCTTTATTCTCAGCACTCAGGAGGCAGAGGCAGGGAGATCTCTGTGAGTTCAAGGCCAACCCGGTCTAACTTAGTAAGTTGAACATCTGTCTCTAGAACAAGAGCAAAGACTGGCCTGGTCTTCCAGGACACAGAGCCTGAGTCCAAGCCTGTGTGATAAGGCTCCATCTTCAGGCAAAGGGTGGCGGGAGGCAACAGGGAGGGGAGGAGGGAAGCAGATGGAAAGTGTGAACAATGCGTGTGCACACCTGCTGATCTCCATACACTCAAGGTGCACACTCAAGGCAGCCCATCTCTCCTCCCACCGTCCTGTCCTCTTTGCATTTTTAATCTTTGTTTTTTAAGGCTTTTTGTTTACATTAATTATTGTAGGGGGTGATGTGCATGCATGCATGTGTGTGTGTGTGTGTGTGCGTGTGTGTGCGTGCGTGCGCAGACACAGACACGTACACACATATATGCACAGAGAGCGAAAGAGAAACACAGGCAGAGAGACACAGAGACAGGAGGTCAGAGGTCAATTTACGGAGGCAATTCTCACTTCCCACCACGTGGGTGCTGGGAATCGAACTCAGGGCCTTAGACTCAGCAACAAGCACTTTAGCTGCTGAAGCTTCTCATCAGCCCCACATGCCAAAGCCCTTCACCAGCCTCCTTAATGTTGCACAGAGCTTGCTCCCTGTTTAACTGGAGAAAGGGACAAACCACAACCCATGGGGCTATGTGAAGGCAAGGGATGGGCGGGAAATACCTTAGACAATCCTGCATGCAGGGCGCCAGAGCCAGGATCCTTCTACTTGGCAGTTAGTCTTGCTGTGGACAAGAAGGTCATGCCTCAGGAAGCTGCGAATGTAAAGATAGGGTGACTTTTTTCTCTCTCTACTAACTGTGGTTTCTTTAGGATTGATTTTAGCCGCATGTGACTGGCAACTCGAATATCAATGGCTCAACTGTTGGAAAATTCAGAAAAGGGCTGGAGATACAGCTCTGTTGACAGTGCTTACACACAAGGCCCTGGGTTCGAGCCCCAGCACTGCGTAAACAAGCACAGTAGTCGTGCCTGTTATTCCAGCCCTTGAGAGGTACAGACAGGAAGATCAGATGTTCAAGGCCAGCCTGGGCTACATGAGACTTTCTCTTAGAATAAGAAAAGAGGAGCTGGGGGTTGGGGATTTAGCTCAGTGGTAGAGCGCTTGCCTAGCAAGTGCAAGGCCCTGGGTTCTGTCCCCAGCTCCAAAAAAAAGAAAAAAGAAAAAAAGAAAAGAGGAGCTGGGATGATGGCTCCCAGCTAGGTTTGCAGGACGACCCACGCGTTTGTAATCCTAGCACTGTGGGTTGCAGACATGGGCAGAGATTGCTGTGTCCTGGGAGTTCAATAGCCCAGCCACTGTAGTGGATCAGTGAGCTCTGGGTTCAGCTGAGAGACTTACCTCAAAAGATAAGATGAAGGGAAATAGCAGAAGATACCCGAGGTCAACTTCTGCCCTCCACATGCACTGCACAGACACATAGAAAGGGAGAAAAAAAAATAGGAAAAGTTTATTCTCACCTTCGTCTGGAGAGGCCTTCAGGCTTGAGTCATCTAGTAGCTGATATCTTGTGGCTGTGTCATCCCTCTAATGTGGTTCCCATCCCCATGGTACAAAATGGAAGCTGTGTATTAGACACTCACCCCTGTCCCATGCTGCAGAGCAGTGGGAGTGCAGGTGTCTCAGTAGGACCACACAGCATATCTTGCCAATGGCCACAGCTACCACGGGAAAAGCAACTGTGCTCTGGCCGCTCATGGGGGTTGAGTGAATCGCATAGAAGATGGGTGTGTTAGTCAGCTTCTCCTTGCTTTACAAATGCCTGTGGGATCAACCTAAAGGTGGGCCTTAACTACCTTTCCATTGCTGTGAAGTCACCATTGTAGGCATAGATATTTTTGCAACCTACTTTTAATAAGGGGTCAACCTTTCCTCTGGCCCACCACCCAGCAGAGGTAGTAGAAGAGAAAAGTTATTAGGATGTGGGGGAAGTGGACCTGTTCAGCAATAGTTCTTTGGGGGCGAGCTCAATCTTCTTTGGCAGTGGTTCAGTCCCATGGCAAACATCAAATACAACTCAGTATCTTCAGATCCGTCCTCTAGGCAGCCAGACACCACACATGAACTGGCAGCTACAGACCAGTGCTCTCGGGAGGCAGGCAGACACTAGGCATGAACCAGCAGTTGCTATTCAATCCTGAGGAAACCGAAAGACTTGAGGTGACACCGCTAAAGCAGTAAGTTGCCACAGGAACCTCACAAGCAATTCTTTGGTGAGTTTCTATCAATGGCACCGTTACCACTAGTGAGCTCAACGAGACTACGTAAGGCGAACCAATACACGCGTGATTATAAATGAAGAATGGCGAGGTGGAGCAAACCAAGGCTCAGTGCTTGTCTCCCACTGTCTGTGGGCTCATACTTATACTCCGTCACCAAGGGTCCTTTCGAGTGTCCGCTATATCAAAACATCCTTTCACCTGCGTCTGCTTCCGGAAAACAATTCTTTCACTTATCTGCTTTAGCAAGACATCCTTTTACCTGTGCGCCCCAGCAAAGCATCTTTTGACGTAATGGACTTTCCAAACAAACTAGAAGTTTCCGCTTCACACCATGGTCAAGGCAACTCCAAGGAAAAAGTACATTTGGCGCCTACAGTTCAGAGGGTGAGTCCATGACCCTCACGGTGGGAAGCATGGCCTCAGGTAGCCAAGGCGCTGAAGCAGTAGCTGAGAATTTACATCCTGACTTGATCCACAAGCACCAGACAGGGAGAGCTCAAAGCCTGCCACTCCCAGTGATACAGTTCCTTCAACAGGGCCACGCCTCTTGATCCTCGCCAAACACTTCCACCATCTGAAGAGCAAGCGTTCAAACACATGAGCCTATGGGGCTGTCGTCATTCAAACCATCACAAGATGGGGGCATTGATTTTCACTCATACTCTCAGAAGTGTCAGCCTCTGTTCTGTCTCTAGCTGGTGGGCTCCTCCATTGCCGTGACCTGAACTCTGAGCATTATGGGAGAGACCATGTGATAGGGCACAGCGGTTCAGTTCACGGCGAATAAGAGGCAGACAGATGGGAGGAGGGGCAGGACACAGACGTTCCTCAGAGGCACAGCCCCAGTGACCTACTTCCTCCAATGAGGCCCCACCTCCTCACATTTCCATCCCTCCTAGAAATATCACCAATCAATAGGTTAGCAGCACCATCAATAGTCTATTGATGGAGTCAGAGCCCTCAGGATCCCATCGCGTTCCAAAGCCACCTCTGTGATCACTATTTGTCAGGGGGCCATGCCTTCCGTATGTGAACTCTTGGGAGAACGGATACTTCAACCATAGTAAGTAGTACAGTTTGCAACAGCGGCAAGCAAGTGAGTGGCTTTTGCCTAGGTTCTAATGGTCAGGGGTTGTGCCAGCTGTGGCAGCTGGCTCCCACAGCACTCAAGGCCTTCTGGTTGGGTTTTGGTGACAGAGGTCAGAAGGAAGCACGCCAAGGACCCGCTCCCTCAGATGGAGCACACCAAGGGTCTGGGCAGGGGACAGAAACATGAGGGTATACCTGCCGTGTGTTGGATATTCTCCCAGGTGCCAGTGTATGCAGTGCGCCGTAAACCTGACACTACGAATGGCGCTCACCGTGTCCTCCCACGAGGGGCAAGGATTGAAGAAACCAAGGAGTGGAGATGAAGGAGCTGAACTGGAGGGACACTGAGACTCCAGGAATTTCCTGGCCCTGTTCACGGGCTCCTGGAACCCCTTCAGGTGGTCCCAAAACAACCCAAGGGGTTGAGGCTGATCCCGGGAAGGCCTCACAGACGCTCCCATGAAGAAATCTGGCTATGAGGTGCAGATCTGAATTTCTGTTCTCCCGAGAGAAGGAGACCACAGGAGCCTCCGGCGTCCCAGCTCAGCGGTCAGCTCTGAATTTCAGAGGCCTCCGACCGACCGACTTCAGCTTTCCCAAGCAAGCCCAGTTCCTGTCAGCCTTGCCTCAGCCCCACTGTGTGAGTGAGGATGAGCAGCATGAGCGTGACCGAAGAGACAGTAAAATGGCACCATCCTGTCTGTCCACATTAGAGCTCCTTTTCCCCTGGAGCTCAATCCTTCCCCCACCCACGAGTCTTCCTTCCTGGACTTTACTATGCCGCTCCCACCGCAGACCAGGGAAACATGCCTTGGGTTTCCTAGACTGACAGTAGCTTTTCTCCTGTGCCAACCCCTAGTCTCTACCATGGCATAGCACAAAAGGCTGCAAAAAGACAGCCAGGAAGCCACAGCCCAGCAGTTTAAGAGCCCTTGCTTCAGGTCGTCCAGGCTTGCTGGGCTGAAGAATGGACCTTCTATGTAGGGTGTGGGGTGTGCATGCACCTCTGTGTGTGTGTGTGTGTGTGTGTGTGTGTGTGTGTGCGTGCGTGTGCGAGCGCGCTCCTGGGGAAATAGTGTTTACACTGTAGGTGCTGTGTTGTTCATAGTTGTTTGCTTAAACTGTCTACCCTGTCCCTGGAGACTGTGGGAAGAGTCCAGATATGCGTGTGAGGAGATGACCATCACCATCTGAGGAGAGAGCGTAGCTGGGAGCCTGGGCTGGATCTGGAGGAAAAAAATCCCCCAATGGATAGGAGCCTATGAACCCATTTTCATTCAAACCATATTGTGACCAGGCACAAAGCGCTTGACATATTGGTCCTTCAATGCCATGCCATTCCCATTCCCGGTCACTGAAGGACCCTAGGGGCTTTCAACAGCCTTATACCCACCCACCTCAGGCCAAGGCTAGGCCAGGTTCCATTCTCCACCCACAGGAACATTCTTGAGTAGAAAATTTTCAGAATGTACTGACTGATGCTTGCTAACCAACAGACTTAAAGGTCAATATGCTTAGCCAATAAATTTGAACTGTCACCTTGCTGAGGTAACCTGGGCCCCTAAAAAGTATAAAAAAATGCCTGTAATAGCCATTCAGGGTCACCTTCTAGTCACTCTCCTTGAAGGACTAATTGAAAGTTGACCCCGAGACCGGAAAATAAACCTCTTGCTTTTGCATTGACCTGCATCCCGGTGTCTCACTTGGGGGCATCTTGAAGTAAGTACCAAGGGTCAGGGTCTTACACCACACATGCAGGACAATGTATTCAGGGCTCCTGCAGTGTTTGAGGTATTTGTCTCCGCCCAGTCTAGTACCCTGATGATGGCGGGAGAAGCCATCCTACTGAAGTAATATGTTCACCCTACCCAGTGTGACAGCTAGACAAAAATCTCCATGGGCTTGGAAGCCTTGGCACTTGCATCTCTCCCTGGCAGAAAGGATTCTTCAAGGATTGAGTAAACCTACTGTCTAGGGCTGTGGCCAGACGAGGGCTCGCATTGTCCTGGTCTAGTCTCCTACAGCCTTTCCGACTACAATTTCCTAAAGAAACGGTGAGGCCCAGCAAGGTGGGCACGGGCCTGTCTGGCCTTCTGCCTCCTCCTCGAGTATGTGCTGTGGCAGATGTGTGCTGCCTCCTCTCCTGCTCCTTCACTGGGCCCAGCAGCAGCAGCAGGAGTAGCAAATGACTGGTAAACAGCTGCTCCGTCAGTCAGAGAAGAGACAGCCCAGCTCTCGGAACCCTACAGGGCTGTGTGTCAAACAAACCAGGCTGCCTGCAAGTATCTTGCCCCCACTGAGAGCAAACTAAAGATGACTCCATGAAACCATGAAACGGGCAGCTGAGGCATGGACTTGGAGAAGTCACTTGGCCATCATATTGAGTCTAATTAATAATCACTCTGGTTGCCTTTCCCTCTGGAAGGTGGCAAGTGTATATTGGTCCAGAAAATGTCTCCTAAAATGGGGTTTTGCTGCTATGACAAACGGAAGTACGCTTTTTCATCAAGCCCCTCAACACCACGTAGACTGAGAAGCCTGGGTTTGTAGTTTCTCCTGATGGGCTTTATGGTTTCAAAAGCCTCCTGCCAATTTAAAATAAAAAATTATTTATTTATAAGTACACTGTAGCTGTCTTCAGACACACCAGAAGAGGGCATCAGATCTCATTACAGATGGTTGTGAGCCACCATGTGGTTGCTGGGAATTGAACTCAGGACCTCTGGAAGAGCAGTCAGTGCTCTTAACCACTGAGCCATCTCTCCAGCCCCGCCTCCTGTCAATTGAGCAATTTCGATCCAGTTATTAATATTTCTAAGTATGTGAGTGTTTTGCCTGTGTGCATGTCTGTGTGTATCATATGCATGCCTGGTTTCCTCAGAGGCAAAAAAACGTTGTCAAGTCCCTGGGATGGTAGTTACATATGGTTCTGAGCCACCATGTGGGTGCTGGGAATCAAACCCAGGTCCTCTACACGAGCAGTCAATGCTTTACCCGCTGAGCCACCTCTCCAGCTATTTGAGCAACTTTACGCTTATTTGCTGCCTATACTCACTTACTGTTCACCTGCTCACATTCTGTCACACGGGCTGTTTATATTGGGAAGCTTTTTAAACCATAAAAAATACAATTTACAGACACTCGTCGTTTTCAGATGGGCAGTTGGAAAACATCCTTTCCAAGTTTGTGGCTTCTCTTTTGACTTTCTTAGCAGTGTCTTTTACAGATAATGGAAGTTTTACATTGGGAGGTATGTGATCTACTAAATTTTTTTTGGCTTATACTTTTTTTTTCCTATCCAAGAAGTATTTGTCTAATCCAAGTCTGTAACTATTTTGCCTTCCCGTCTTAGTTAGAAATGGCTTTATATTTTTGTATTTTTGTCTGTAATACATTCAGTTGGTTTTTGTATATAGGCTTTTAAAATATTTTATTGATTGATTGGTTAATTGCATATTAGGTACTGTGGTGGTTAATCCTGTCACTTGGTTCTAGAATTAACTAACCTCTGGGCAGGTCTTTGATGGTATTGCCTGGTAGGACAGACAAGTGGTAATGATCCTTCCCTAGTCGGCAGTGGTAGACCAGTTAGCCTCTGCTCCTTGCTGGTGAGGGCCTCTACCCTGCAGTGGAACTGCTGCCATCATTAAGTCATGGACCAGGAATGGTTTGGATGAAAGGACAAACATGGAAGGCTGGAAGGGTATGGAACATCCATTCAAACGCTCGGTCATTGTTTTTGTTAAAGATGTCAAAGGGATTTCAACAACCGGGGCCAGACCAGTTATCTATCTGTCTCAGAGTCCTGCAGAGGACAGAACTGATAGAATGAATGTCGAGAGACTGTCTTATGTATTGTATGGATGTATCACCTGTCAATTAAAAAAGACTATGGCCTTTAGGAAAGGCTAGAATATAAGGCGGGACATCCGGGAAGCAGAAAGAGTTCTGGGATAGATCCAGGTATGAGTGATGTGACAAGACAGAGGAACATATGGTACCTAAGTGTAGGTAATCAGCTGTGTGGCAGAATGTAGATTAGAATAAACGGGTTTTTTAAATTATGGTTAGTCAGAGAAGAGCCTAGCTATTGGCCAAGGTATTTATAAATATATTTTGGATCTGATTCTTATTTCTGGGAGCACAGGGCTGGAAAGAAGAAGCAGGACCAAACTTCTACAAATAAATATCTACTAGAAGGGGCTTTATCAGATTGGCTTAAATGATACAGGGTTGGTAGTCCAGCAATGGCTGTCTGCACATAATTCTAACAGTAGTTTGGGGAGAACTGTGAGTTTTGCAACAATGGTCTCTGCTCCATGAACATGGTACACCTCTATGTTTATTTTGTCTTAAATTTCTTCCCTCAATGTTTCCTCTTTTTTTTTTTAAAGATTTATTTATTTATTATATGTAAGTACACTGTAGCTGTCTTCAGACACGTCAGAAAAGGGCTTCAGATTTCATTACAGACGGTTGAGCCACCATGTGGTTGCTGGGAATTGAACTCAGGACCTCTGGAAGAGCAGTCAGTGCTCTTAACCACTGAGCCACCTCTCCAGCCCTCATCAATGCTTTTTAATTTTGTAGAGCTCTGGCATAGTTTTTAGATTTATTTTGAAGTGCTTTTTTTTTTTTTAAAGCTCTGATCGCTTTAGACAAAACAAATTGATTTTTGCATCCACATTGGGCCAGGACAGGAAAGTAGGCTCAGGTATCTTGGTCATCCTGATCAGCCCCTAGAAACAGTGATCAGCGGACTTTGTTTATTGTCTTGCTTGTTCCTTAACCTAGAACTGACTTTATTTGCATGTAATTAAAATGATATAAAAGCAGACTGGAAAAAAAGCAAACCGGTCTCAGCCTCAGAACTGGCCGGGACATGCTACAGTGTTGGTCTAATTGTCTTTTTCCTTTTTAATCCTCGATCCCTCCCTTGAGAACCTGATGACTGACTGAGCTGGTTTGATCACATGACCCGCATAGTCCCTAAAACAGTACAGACTTTTATTTGACAGATTATATTAAGAGACACTAGGAAACCATTCAGGCTAATGCATGCATGGAACCCTGTGTGGTACCCATCCCACCCCCACTGGGCTGTGGCTATTTACTGCATGTCCAGCTGCTGGCCAAAGCAGACACTGTCCAGCCGGGACTTTGGCCATGAGGCACACCCGTCTGTGCTCTGTCCATACTGCATAATAATGAAGACTGGGGTCTGCATGCCACTCTCTAAAGGGACATTTACTTAGGAACATTTCCTGCTATACCTATACTTTCAATTACGTTGACAAGACGGAGGCTTACTCTAGTGGGGTGCGTCTTGTGATCTCCTCCCGTGACAGCTGACTTCATCTGGGTGAGATCGCATCTGCTGGATTGCTCTCTTGTAAAGTTATCACTTTCCAAAGAATTCATAGAGAATCTGCTTTAAGATCTCTCGTGTCTAGTTTAAATGTCAGATCATTGCCCTGACACAGCTCCTCCTAAACTTATTCTGTGGTAAGGAAGAGCTTTCTCTCCTCTTTTTGGATCAGTGTGGAGACACGAGGGGAAAAATCAAAGTTAGCTCACAGAAAATGCACCGCACATGGTGTCGTACCGTTGCTTAATGTGGCTTGGGATACCAGCTCTGAGATTCCTGGAGATATAAATAAAATGTGGAATCTAGTGTCTCTAGTCACTGCACACTCTCCCAAAGTCAAATCACCACATGAAAGAACACACAACACAATAACCTTTGATCCAATTGGTAAGATATAATTGCCCACCTAAACATACAAAGCCCTGTACACATCCATCCCTCAAGAACATTCATAACAACCTGTAAATACAGAGTGGAATCTTAACGTTTGCTTCCATGTTCTCTCTGCCATGGCTTCTCTCCTAGTCTCCTCCTGTCTCTTCCCCCTCCCTCAAACTTTTCTCCCGCCCATCCTTCCTTCTCATCCAATGACAGGCCTCGTTCTATCCTGTACCGGCCTTCACCTGTATTTTATGAATTAAATGGGGAGAAGGTTCTAGTGAAATCACATGAGTCCTGAGTATGTGACTGGGCAGCCATCCTTGGGGCTGGCCTTGGTCTGTGATTTTGCCTTCTTAACCTTCTCCTCACACTGGGACAGTCCAAGCCCATTTTTTTTTTTTTTTTTTTGAAAGACAGAGCTGAGTGGTAGTGGTGCATGCCTTTAATTCCAGCACTTGGGAGGCAGAGGCAGTCGGATCTTTATGAGTTCAAGGCCAGCCTGGTTGGTGTACAGAGCAAGTTCCAGGACGGCTCAAAACAGATGGACCATATTGCCCTCAAGTTAAAGAGAAAGATAAATAAATCAGAAACATCTGCTAATGGACAAGCCTGGTTGGTCTTTTAAAAACTATCTTTATTTTTGTGATGTGTATGTGTTGGGGGTTGGGGATGGGGGATAAGAGGATAACTTTGAAGAGCCAGTTCTGGTTCCACCTTTGTGGGGTTCTAGGATTTGATCTCAGGTTTTTAGGCTTGCAGTGCAAGTTCTTTTACCCACTGAACCATCTTGCTGGCTTTGAGCTGGTCCTGAGGGACTATGGAAGGACAACAGGAAGGAACATCAATTTTATCCACCCATAATTCTGCTGCCAGTATCCGTCATCATTACCCTATACCTTCACCAGATTCCATGCTGCTTTATTTATAAAGGACCAATTTCTTCTTTTTTAAATTTATTTATTTATATTATGTATGTGAGTATATTTTGTTTTAAATTTCTTTCCTCAGTTTTTAAAAAGATTTATTTATTTATTATATGTAAGTACACTGTAGCTGTCTTCACACACACCAGAAGTGGGCATCAGATCCCATTACAGATGGTTGTGAGCCACCATGTGGTTGCTGGGAATTGAACTCAGGACCTCGGGAAGATCAGTCAGTGCTCTTAACTGCTGAGCCATCTCTCCAGCCCAAGGACTAACTTTGAAAACCCTTTATGTCTTCACTAGGAAGAGCTACTGCCCACAGTACTTTAACACATCACAAAGCATCTTTTGTGAACATGAACAGTCAAAAACATTTATTTCCTCATTTACCCATGGCTGAAGGTCAAGCTAACTCATGATCAATACATGACCAGAATTTGAGCACAGGACTGAATGAGCACACCGGCTTGGGAGACAGCATAAGATTCAAGTCTCAGATGTTCACATCCTAGCTGCAGAGTAAGTGGAGTTTAAACCAGTTTTTTCTTTAAAATGGGAGTCGTATACGGTGTACAGGCCTATGAGCTTTAAATTCAACGCTAGTCCACGGAGCTTAAAAATTTCGAGTGCTCACACAGTGGTTCTCAAACCTGTTGGTCTCGATCTTTTGAGGGAGGGTTCAAACGACCCTTTCCTCGGGGTCCACCTAAGACCACTGGAAGACATATTACAATTCATTATAGTAGCAAAATTGCAGTTATGAAGTAAAACGAAAATAATTTTATGACTTGGGGGCGGTCATCAAAACTTGAGGAATTGCGTTATTGGGAATGTTGAGAACCACTGCATTTACAGGAATAGACGGGGCTGGGGAGCTGGCTCAGAGGTTAGGAGCCTCCTGTCGTGAAATCATGAGGATCCGTGCCGCATGCCACGCATCTCACACACAATCACAGACACACAAATAAATAGATGAACGTATCTTGATTTTTATAAAAAGCCGGGTATGATGGCACACACCAACTGAGAGGCGGAGGCAGTTGGATCTCTGAGTTTGAGGCCAGCCTGGTCTACATAGCGAGACCAGCTTTCAAAATAATAGTAATAAGAAAATGAAACAAACGACACTAGTATTTATTCTAATAAACAAACCACTACAATTTGTTAAAGATTAACCTTAATTCGGAGAGGTAACAAGCACTATGTGGAACTGGTGGCCATCCAGTTGGATACACTTCAGATGGACAGCTAAGTGCTTCCAGGGGCGGAGAGAAGCCCAGGGCTAGAACTGTCCATTCTTCACCTGGAATACAACAGTCTATCCGGAAGTCCTTTCCAAGATGCATGGAGGTCGGGGAGGCTACACTAAGATGGTTTTCTTTAAGTCGGTCTCTTTATTCCTTTGAACTCAGCAAGCTCAGCCTTAGCAAATCTGCACGCCGAGGGCATTTTAAATTGGTTTTGAGGGATGGCCAAAGGGCCCAGTTCTGAGGACTCAAAGAACGTTGCAATGGGGTTTGCGGCTGGGGGCGATGGGTCTGCGAGGGTGCCATCATCCAGGAGAGAGAGTCGCCAGAGCCGGGAGGCTACTCTAGACCAAGCCCGGACTGCATAGCCCCGGACTTGGTACAGGACTCCAGCCCGCCGGCTGGCTGGAGTGCGTTACAGAGCTCGGTCTTCGCATTGGGCCTCAGACGCCGCCTCGGCCTGAGTCCGCTGTCTCCCAGCTTCTGAGTGGCTGGAGGGTCGGGATTAACCTTTCACCTCCGCGCCCCGACCAATCACAGGACGGCTTTCATGCGGCCGCAGGGCGAGCAACCGAGGGGGCGCGGAGCGGCGGCGCGACGCCGGTGGGATTCTCCAAGCCGCTGTGCGCCGTCGCCGCGGGCCGAGCGCGGGCTGCGGGCGAGCAGGGCGCTGCGCAGTCTCCGCAGGCGCGGGCGGGAGGGGTCGGGGCGCGGCGCGGTGCGGTGCGGGCGGCTCCGGGCCCAGGTGAATGGAGTAACCTGACAGCGGGAACGAGGCGACGGCGAGCGGCAGGAAATGGCGGCGGCGGCGGCGGCGCCGGGCGGCACCGGGAGGCCTGGGCTGTGACGCGCGCGCCGGAGCGGGGTCCGATGGTTCTGGAAGGCCCGCGGCGCCCAGTGCTGCAGGTGAGGCGGGCTCCCGCTGGGCCGCTTTGTGTCCGGGCCCGGGGAACAGCAATGCCCGGCCCGCCTCTTGCGCGAGGCCCGCGCGGGCGCCTGAAGCAGGCCGCGACGCCGAGCCCGGGTAGATGAAGGTCCACGCGGGCCTCTCCGCGTCCCAGCCCTGGGAGGAGCGGGCTTTGACAGGTCCCGTTCCGCGTTCGAAGCCTGGGAGAAGAGAGGAGGTATCCACGCGGGCCGGCGTCCCGGGAGCGACCCGGGCCTGCCAAATGGCGCTGGACCCCTGGATGTCTCAGAGGATCAGGAGGGGGACAAGGCCTCGGCGAGGTGCGGGCTGGAGCCCTGGGAAGGATTGTTGTGTGTTTATTGGCAGGTGACCAAAGCTGGCCCTAGGGGGTGGGTGGCTCAGGCTGTTTCGTGCCCCTCCCCTTTCTGATCGCTGTGCCTTTAAGGGGCTTTCGTTTGGCCAAATCAGTGTACATTTCAAGTTAACAAACCAAATTGGTGTGGATTGCCTAGCAGAACTGAGCTGCCCTTGTGACTTTGCCTGCAGGACAGCGCCAATGTTCTGAAGACTTGCCCAAATGGATGGATGAATGATTGGGAGTCTGTGATCTATATGGACCTTGCCTTTATGAGTAGAGTTGTGGCTAAAGGGTTAATTACCGATATATGATGACCAAAGTATTATGATGCTCAAGTGTTGAAAGACATCATCTGCTGAAAGAGACTTACTTGGGACTTCCTGAGTTTCCGAATCTTTGCAGTCTTGGTTGTCAGTTTTCTGAGGAGCCTCACAGTGTGCCAGTAGAAAAGAATGCAATTCAAGAGTTAAGAAACTTGGGAAATGTTTTTTCAAACCTGCTGTAAAATAGGATCACTGAGTTGGAAATTCATTGGTATAAACATTGTTTTCTAGGTAAAAATTTTCATTGTAACCAAAGTTTTACTAAAAGGGGAATTCTGGGTAAGGCTTGTAGCAAACGATAGTTTGGACACTTTTGGAAATAATCTTTTTGATATCTTGGGAGACTGAGTTGTGGATAATCTGTTTCTCTTTTTAGGCTACCTGTGAAACGTGCAGTGTGCAATATAAGCAGTGCACACATGCTTACGGTTGGAGTGTACTGAACTGTCAGCACCAAGGGCAGCTTTTAATGATCAGTGTGGTAGCTTAAGTTTGTGAATTTACTTGTGGCTCCAAAAGATGTCTCTGTTGGCTTTAACTGGGTGATAAAAGACCTTGCAACTACATTAGTAATGTGGTTGTCTTTATGGCCCACGCTGGGCACTGCATTTTGGCAGTGTTTCTGGGTAGGAGTTGTATAGCTGGGCTGTTTGTCTGTTGTTGAGCTATCTTGTTTTGGTTTTAGGAAGTATTTTGGTGTCGTTCATTTTTGTCTTTCTTGACCCCAGGAGGTTTCTGCCTCAGCCTCTGGGGTACTGGGATTACAGGCCTGACACTCTTGGTTCTGATTGGAGAATGGTTTCGTGGTGGCATGTATGTCTAGGTGTAGCTCTGCTTTCCAGGGGGGATAACCTTTATAGCATTGTGTCACACTATTGCCATATCTTTCTCTTTGCCACTGTCTGATGCTGTGAGCTGGAGATGTCAGTTGAGAGGGTGGGTATGCTCCTTAAGGATTTCCTCCCTGCAGCCTACATAGGCTGATCTGTGGCGAGAAGGAGGACATTTGGGAACACTCATCAGTCTGTGCCAAGATGTGTCAGGCTCTTTTCACAGAGTCTCATTGAATTCTCAGTGCCTTCATGCAGCGTCCTTCTTCCTAGTTTTACACATGAGGGAAGTGAGACTCTGACGATTGCTTCAGACTGTGAGTCTACCTGAGTCTTGACTGTTTGAATCATGATTTGGTTTCAGAATGCCTGCATGCCTGCTCCTCAAAATGTGCTGTCCAAGTGGATTTTAGGCAGACTGCACTAAGTGGGATCTGTCCTCAGTACAGGTGGCGTGAGGGAAGCTCTGGCCCACTGAGAGAGTCAGGTGTCCTCTGCTTGTCTAAACGTTTGCAGTTGCTTTAAAATGTGACAGGATACTCATTGCAGCTTTAGCCATTAAGTGCAGCACATTCAGGTTTGCAGGTGTCACACGGTCCTCCTCCAGATTTCCCTCACTGGGACACTGATCCACATTCTGCCCTTCACGACTAAGCGACCACTGTTTGCGCTTTTCCTTGTCTTTGAGTTTGGCTGTGCTAGGAGCCTCATGTAAGTGTAGCCATTGAGGATTTGTCCTTTGGTGCTGGTGTACTGACACCTAGCATATGCCTTTGGGCTTCATGCGAGTGTGCATCTTTCTCTTCACTTTGAAAGGCTGAAACTCTCGTATGTACAGATGGTCCTTAGCTTATCATGGTTTGATGACAGTTTTTAGCCTTAAGCTTTGTGAGAAGACCAGTTATAGCAGACACTTCTTTTAGTTGTGAAGTTTTGACTCTTTCCTGTCCCAGTCAGCCATGTGATCATGAGGTGTAGCCAGTGATGCCTTACATCATGCTTTGTTGTTCAGCCAGAAAGTTTGACATGCTAAGTACACACATCCGTTCCTCAGTTCTGCATTTTCAACTTAGAAGGGGTTTCTAGGGCCTCTAAAGTTGGAGGAGCACCTTGTATGCCTTGTTCTGCTTTTCCAGCCGTCTGTGGATGGTGGCTGTGGCTGCCATCCTTTACTTCTGAGTAGTTGCTGTGAGGATAGATATGCATAGCACCATTCAGACCCCACTGTCATCCCTTCTCTTGGCATGCACCCCAAAGTGGTCACATTGCATGTTGACCATCAAAACACTAGGCTTAGGTTCCTTCCAGATTCTTAATTTCCTACGAATAGTCCCTCTGGGTCAATAAAAGACTAGAGTCTTCTCCAAGTCCGGGAGTTACTGATTTTTAGAATCCTGGTTCTTATCACCGTATGGCAAACAGGGATTCTTATCATTGAATTTGTTCAATGGATCAGCAGGCTGTTATACCCTAATGGAGCCAGAGGAAGGGGCTACTAAGGTTTCTGTGTACTTTGTGCAAATAGAAAGTCGAAGCCGGGTGATTATTTTGTTTACCTTAGGCTTTGTGTGTGAGCACTCAAGAGTTTAGCTCATCCTGAAGGCCAACGTGTGTGTGTGTGTGTGTGTGTGTGTGTGTGTGTGTGTGTGTGTGTGTGTGTGTGTGTGTGTTTTCTTTGGAGTATCTTCCAAGTAGGGTGTCTTCTTTGGAGGCAACATGACTTTGGTAGTGTTCTACCTCTCTAGTTTGTGCCTCTTGGTCTTTTTAGCCGTTTCCTGATTCTTTGATGCTTACCAGTGTTTCTTCTAAAGAGACTTTAGTTTTTATCTACTCATAGATGAGCATTTGTGTGATTATTCCATGTTCTTTGGGAAGGGATGTAGACCATTCTTACAATAAGAAGGTGTTTTTAAGGTTTGAGAGTAGTGGTGCCTGTGTAGGACGCTCCATGGATGGAAGAGTAGGCAGAGCTTCAACAAAGATAGCTCACAGCCCACATGCACTTGTGGAGCGTTCACTTGTCTGCTTTGTTTTAACTTGCCAAAGTGCAAGAGGAACGTGGGGTAATTATAGTACCATTGATTAATGAGGGAGGTGTACCCATCAGCCAGGAGAAGCAGACTTTTTTCATTCATCAACAGGGGTTAAATTGTTTGGATTCTTCAACAAAATTATGATGTTCCTGAATGGAGACAGTGTTGACACTTACAGACGATGACCATTTCTCCCTTTCCTTTATGAAGAAAGCGTGTCAAAAGCACAAGGCACAGGCAGAGAGGGAAAGCAAGCCAGGCATGTGAGGTTCAGGGCATGTCATCGCCACTGGAGTTGAAGTGTCCCTTATAGTGTGCAGGCCTTGGCTGAGGGCAGATAACAATTGATTGAGGAGTAGAGGCAGTCAGGTCTTTGCAAACAGTGGTGTTTATGCTGGCCTTCCGGGGTGTGTAATGGGTGAGTGCTTGTGTGGTCAGTGTGGATCTGATAAATAAAGGAACACAGAGAAAAGTGTGTGTCTGAGGCGTAGCTAGGAAACAGGGAGTTGTGGCCATGTGAGAAAGCCTTTGTGGAGTTGCAGAGCCACAGTGATTTTCCTATTTCTTTAAAACGGTTGTTTAATTGTTGGTACTCCTGATCTGATAATCAGTTATATGCTACCAGTCAATGACTAGGATGACAGGTGGGTCATCAAGGATGCCCATGTAGCTTTAGGCGTGGGGCTTCTGCCTGCTTGCTGAGTCCTGTTTCTGAGACGTGGAAGCCACATAGTGACATGGAATGTTCTTATCTGTGCTCAGCTTCATAGAATTACAAGGATCAAGCACTGCATATGATGTCACTGCTACACACAGCTCTTGTGTAAAGGGGCACTTGATTTTGCTAAGTGAGTAAATTAGTTTATCTTTATACAACTTGCTGAAGGTTTTAGAAACTAACTTGTGGGGACTGTTAGTATCTTAAGGCTTTGAAAAAGACCTTGACTCCTCCATAATGGACAGATCATGCCTTTGGCTACTTCTCTGCTTATGATCTATGCATGACTGTGTATGAAAGCATTGCAGACTGAGAGTCTGGAATCATGACCAAGTGTCTGTAGTACTAGGGTTTTATTGGTACTGGAGATATTTTTATTGTTGATGTGACTAACCTCGACTTATTTTTTAAGTGACAGATCAGTATATGTGGTAAAGATTTTTAAAACATTTGAAAAATTCTCTTGGGGGTTATAAAACAGGATAATTGGTCCAGAATACACTAATCAAAATAATGAGAGTAGTTTGAAAATGGGATCTTTGGGGGGTTGGGGATTTGGCTCAGTGGTAGAAGGCCCTGGGTTCGGTCCCCAGCTCCGGGGGTGGGGGGAATGGGATCTTTGGGTTGAGGCTGGAGCTCAGTGGTGGAGCGTTTGCCTGGTATACATGAGGCCCTGGCTTCAGTTCCCAGCATGATTGAATGTTGACCTTTGAGATGATAGAAGAAGGCTATTTGCTTAAGAGCTAAATCTGTAGCTATCTGTCATTCATTTGTTTTGAGACAGCCATGATGGTGTAGACTAGGCTGGCTTTACCTTGCAGAGATGCCCTGCTTTAGACTTCTAAGGGCTGGGGTTAAAGGAGGTGTGCACCTATCGGTTAAAAAGGAAGACAGTAGACTTAGCTAACACTTGGACATAACTTTGAAGCCAGAACTTCTGTCTTCTGCTTGGGAACAGGGCAAGCCTGTGACTGCCTTTCTTCCCCATCTCGCTCACAGCCCTCTCTGCCTGTGGCGTCGTAGTGACACCATTACCCATCCACTTAAAACTCGACTCTTCAGGCTGGTCAGTGAGGCACACTGGGTAGCTGCTGGCCTCTGTGTCTGCTTCCTCCCCTAATGGCTTTTGGTCCCTTGAAGTTATGAGGAAAACAGTTTGCTGCCTGTTCTGGCCTATTTCTTGTTTTTGATAAAATTTAGAAGATACTGATTTTCTTCAGATATGTACTTTAGAGAATATTTGCTATGGTCTTGTACCTCGATTACGTCATGACTTTCCATGTTACTAATAGTGAACTACATATCCAGTTTCATAATGGAAGATGGTTCCAAACAGGGCTTGTGCACATTTTCGTAGATGAGTTGTCTGTTTTTGGTATTTATGTATTTATTACATATATAAGTAACAATCTTGAAAGAAAAAGAGGTCATCAATCTGAGAAGGAGTCGGGCATGGGGTGGGTCTGGAGGGAGACAGGGAATGGCACATGATGCATAATTTTTTGGATATTTTCTTTTTTCCCCTTTTATTGAAAATATTGTTTGCTTTTGGTCTCATATAATATATTCTGATTATGATTTTTCCTCCCTCTACTCCCATCTCCTCCTCACCCCTCCTCCCATCCAGACCCACCTCCTTTCTGTCTCATCAGAAAACAAATATGTTTCTAAGAGATAATAATAAAATATAATAAGATAAAACAAAAACTAACATATCATATATCTTAAGGTTTCATTGCCGTGACACCCTGACCAAGGAAACTCTTATGAAGGACAACATTTAATTGAGGCTGGCTTACAGTTCAGAGGTTTAGTCATAGTGCCACTCCCTATGCACAAGCATTCAAATACTCCAGTCTATGGGAGCCATCTCCCAACTCTTTGGATCTGTAGGATAATTTTTTGTTAAGATAGACTTTAGCGTCCACTTTCTTCTCTAGCTAGGTACCTGGAAGCTTTGCTAAACTTGTTCTTTGGGGTGTTTATAATAGAATTTTCAACTGGTGTATTGTAGACATACTGGTTTTTTAAGACTGTATTATAAATGTAGAGACATAAAAAGTATACATTATATAAATATAAAGAGAAATCTATACTTATATGGACACATGTGGTAGTCTTGGTACCATCTTATGCACCCATAAGATGTTTACCTGCATTGACTACATCACGTGAAGAGTTCAGACTTGGGCTTGTGGTTTCTAGGGTACTTAGGGTTTCTAGGGTACTTAGCTTATGCTAATACTTTCTGTTAAAACACCACTTTTTATTTAACTAGAGAAGTAAGGTTTTGTATACATCCATTTCAGGATCTCACTTAGCTGTTTTTTCCTCCTCTTATTCTGGAAGATTCTCAGCTTTTTTCTGATGGCTCACTCTTGAAGACTACAGGCCACTTGCCTTGCAAAATGAATATAAGATTTGGTTTTGTTTCTGGATGGCTAGATTCAGGCCTTGCACTTTGGACAGGGAAAATTCATGAGATACATGTTGTCAGTGACTCACTGTCTTCAAGGATAGACCCAGATCACCTTTTCTTGACATAGAATTTTGAGTGGCTAGCAGTTCCATGAGACAGCCTCAAATGGCTGCAATTGGATGATATCACACTAACTGCTGTGCAGAACAACACCTCTGTAATTCTGGCAGTTCTTTGGGCCTTGGAGGGCCAAGGATGAAGATTTAATCTGTTTAAATAATTCAGATTGTTTAAGGTCGTTTGGAAATAGATCTTTAACTATTATATTGTTATAGCTCATTCCTGACTTGAAAGTTTATTTATATCTGAAATAATACGGCTCAAATTGTAGAATTTGAATTGTAGACAAATGGAAAAGAAAAGGCTGTTTCCTTCTCCATCCCTTTCCTTTCTCTAGGTTTTAATTAACACCTAGACAGATCTTGATAATCATCTAATAAAGATTGCTTTTTTTATTTGCCATCACAACATACACGTCTGTTATAGTCTGCTATCCTTCTCAGTGGTTGTACTGAGTTGCCTCTTGAAACCAGACCCTAGTTTACTACACTGTTCCCTCACTCACTCTTGTGCTTACACATGTGCCTCTGGGATATCCCGGGCTGTTAGGGATAGTGGTGGCGTAGCAGCTGCTCTGCTCTGAGTTTTATGAAACACTAGGCTGGAGAAGGCGCCAAGGTTTTAATAGTGCAGCTACGTCAAGTAGAGATGTCAACAGCTCTTGTGTTCTTTTTAGCAATCAGAAGAGAGTAGTGTTTGGATCCTGGCATTCATCAGTCCATTTCTTTCCTCTTTCTTTAATCTTTTGGTTTTTAGTTTGAGGTTAGTCTTACTATAATATAGTCACTAAAAATAGTTGATAGGTCATCCATCCTTTATGTATAATTATCTTATATTCTGAAGTTATTTGGGGTATGCCCTATCTTTTATATTTTAAATTTTCAGAACTTACCATTTGATGGACATTATTTCTTTGTGTGTGTGTGTGTGTGTGTGTGTGTGTGTGTGTGTGTGTCTGTCTGTCTGTCTGTCTGTCTGTCTATCTGTGAGTGTGGGTATGGACGTGCAAGTGCAGAAGCCAAAAGATGATGTCCAGTCTCCTGCTTGGTCACTCTCTGCCTTGTCCCTTTGTGAACCAGGAGCTGGGAGCACACCTTTTCTTGACCTGCTGGCTGACCAGTGAGCACTAGTGAGGTTCTGTCTCTGCCCCTTTTAGCCTGGAGGTTACATACAGGCTCAGCCAAGCCCAGCCTTTACATGGTTGCTGGGGACCAGAACTTGGGTCCTCATGCAGGCTCATCAAGTGTTCTTACCCAGGAGCTATCTCTCCAACCTCACTGAGGTTTTTATTTATTACTTAAGTTTTTTTTTCTCCCTTATTTTCATTTCATGTATATGGGTGTTTATTACAGTCATAGCGAAGTGTGACAGAGTGTGAAATAGCAGGAAAGAAGACTTGGGCTTTTAGGCCTGGGAGACTGTAGGATGTAGCTAGAGGTATGGAGAAGGAGCTAGTGGGAGCCAAGGGCTGCTTTATAAAGTTTGCTCGTCCAGACTAATCATGTGGCCATTTTCGCCTGCTAGTATAGGGCTGGATCTCTTCCCTCTGGAGCAGGCTGGGGAGAGTCATTCTTTAGTTTTTGGTAGAGGAAAAGGTGGAGACCTTTTCCTGAATCTGTTGATCCTTAATGCCTTGAACTCAAAATAATCACTGGGCCACAGTGGCATGTTTAAAGGTGCTATGTGTGTTTTGCTCTCCTTTATGAATTGATGTGTGTGTGTGTGTGTGTGTGTGTGTGTGTGTGTGTGTGCATGTGCGTGTTAATCTGACTGAAAATACTATGTAAAATCTTATATGCTTTATGTTACATACAAGGTTGTATTTTCTGTGTCGAATCATTTTTTTTTTAAAGATTTTTTATTATATATGAGTAGGATGTAGCTGTCTTCAGACACACCAGAAGAGGGCATCGGATCTCATTACAGATGTTTATAAGTCATCATGTAATTGTTGGGATTTGAACTCAGGACCTGTGGAAGAACAGTCAGTGTTCTTAACCACTGAGCCATCCCTCTAGCCCTTCTGTGTTAAATCTTAAATTGTGTTTTAGATTTTCCTTTAAGAATTCTTTAACATTTAAGTTAAGAAATATAGTTTCTGTGTGTGCTTTACCAAGCTCATTTTTGGTCTGGAGAGAGACAGCTCAGTGGTTAAGAGCACTGACTACTGCTCTTCCAGGGGTCCTGAGTTCAATTCCCAGCAACCACATGGTGGCTCACAACCATGTGTAATGGCATCTGACGCCCTCTTCTGGTGTGTCTGAAGACAGCCACAGTGTACTCATATAATAAAATAAATAGATAAATCTTTAAAAAACAATCTTTCATCCTAACACAGGTTCCTGCTTTTCAGGCAAGGAAACAGTTTTAGAGGGGGAGTGGATGCTTGATAAGCACACACCTTGACCTACCTGATATGTCCCTCGCATGATAAAGATATCATAAGTAAGGAAAGATTGATTTCTGCATCGTTCACATTCATGTGCCTGCTATGAAGAGGCCAGCACCTCAGCTTGGCGTGGCATTCTCAAGGCCAGCTAACTAGAGAGGAAGGGGTTTGGGAGGGTTACCAGTGCCAACCATTGGAGGTGTGGGCCCCTTTCTCACGTCCAGGAATCGGCCTACTCTGCTCCATCTTTATTTGTAAATGTCCTCCTTCTGCAGATGGGGAACATGTTTTAGGGTTTCATGAGTACATAAGTTCCAAGAAATGCGATTTGCTATTTGGTGTCAGTATTGCTTGAGGAGTGGACTGGGTTTAAAACGTATTAAAGCCATGTTGGAGAAATATAACTTAAGTCTTCCAACACAGAAATTCTCCGCATAGAGGTAGAAGAAAAAGGAAACAGGTTCATTTTGAATAACATTAAACTAGGCTGATGTGCATCAAGGACCGCTCTGAAGACAGCAGGAATATGATTTTCCTTACACACTTAAGTGGCGTCTGTGAATCCAAACCCAGAAAGTGGAAGCAAGAAGGTCCTAGGAAT
>NC_046160.1:115463465-115525965 GCF_011064425.1 Rattus rattus | reverse complement strand
GGCACATGTATGTTCAGGTGCACATGTGTGTGCAGAGGCACACATGTACATCATGTAGAGGCCAGAGGACATCTTCGGCAGTGACTTCTCAGTTCCGATCCACTTACTATTTTGACACAAGGTTTCTCATCCCACTGTAGTTGCCAAGTAGGCAAAGCCAGCTAGCCAGCTGGCCCCAGGGATCTGCCAATCTCCATCTACCCAGCACTGAGATGACAGGCTTTTGAGTGGGCCCTGGGGAATTGAACTCATGTCCTCTTGCTTGCCAAACAAGCACTTTACAGATTGAGCTGAATCACAGCCTCTTGTTTTGTTCTTAGACCTGGTCTCACTAGGCATCCCCACAGGCCTCGAACTTGCTGTGTAGATTAGCTAGCCTTGGATCTTCCTAATTCTAATATCAGAGTGCTGGGATCCAAGTATGGGCCACTACACTAGTCCTCCTTCACATAAAAATGATATTTATTTATGTGTATGTGTCTGTGTGAGTGTATGCCATGCATGTGCAGATGCCAGTGGAGGCCCAGAAGAGGGCGTCTGATCCCCTGTAGCTGGAGTTATAGGTGGTTGCCGACTGCCCAATGTGAGCTTTAGGAACCAAACTGCCCTCTGGGCAAGCAGTACATTCTCTTAACGGCTAAGCCATTGCTCTAACACACTGTATTTCAAAGACAGCCATCCCTTGTTTTGAAGCACGGTTTCCTCCAAGTTGGAGTTACAGGGAGTAAAGTGGGGTGGCCACTCCACCGTTCATGGCACCCACCATGTTTGTTTCAATTGTTGGGATAGTTAGTGGGAAGCCCAGCAGGACACTGGGCATGGTGTCTTGGTGGTCTATATAGTTTGGCCACCACAGACTCATGTGTTTGAACGTTTGGCCTTTAAGAGTGGCACTATTAGGAGGCATGGCCTTGTTGGAATAGGTGTGGCCCTGTTGGAAGAAGTGTGTCACTGAGTGTAGGTGAGCTTTGAGGCTATATATGCTCAAGCTATGCCCAGTGTCACACATAGTGTCCCCATGGCTGCCTTCAGATCCTAGATGTAGACCTCTGTTTCCAGCACCATGTAGGCCTGTGTGCTTCCCACCATGATGATAATGGATTAAACCTCAGTAAGCCAGCTCTGGTTAAGTGTTTTCTTTTACAAGAGTTGCTGTGGTCATGGTGTCTCTTCCCAGCAATGGAACCTCTATTTAGACAGTATCCCACAGCCTGTTCTTCCCCTGCCTCCGAACTTTGAAGGGTTCAGGTGTCTGCAGGCCAAAACAATACCTGCAGAACATCCAGGCACTGTCCCCGGATGTGCCCAAGTTCACAATACATTTGTAGAAAAGTGTAGATGCCACTGGCTGGCTGTCTCTGACTGTCTTGAAAAACAAAACAGAAAACAAAACAAAACAAAACAAAAACCCTCAAACCCAACCAACCAAGCACAAGTTCCTACTCTGATTCTTCTGACACCACCATGTCCTTCTCTCTTTTTTCCTGTCATGGCTTCTGGTTTTTTTTTTTTTTTTCTTTACAGTCAGTATTACATCGCAGCCATTTTCCTTCAGCAGGTGGAGACCACCTAAGCAATGGGAAGAGAAGGCTGCCTATCCCTATGTGCCCCTGTGGCTGTCCAGTGGATGTTCTTCAGACACCCTTATTGGTTTGGAGTGCTCTAGGGGAGGCCTTAAGAGCCCATCTCTCATGAGATTTTGTAAAGCATTTGTAAAGCATTTTCCAATTTCCATGGTGAATTTATGTCAGTGATGGCTTTCCACTTTCCCTATGAACCAGTGTCCTTAGGAAAAGCTCTAAGACAGAGGCCAAAGCAGGGCACAGAGAATGAACATTCATATTGACTCTCTGGACAACTGCCAAATTGTTTTCAATTCAGCAGTTTAGCAAACATCTTGAGAGGCTACTGTGTGTGGTGGCTACTAACCAGGATCAACAAGTGGGCCTATTTCAATGCTGCCCAGAGACGGGTAGCATAACACTGAGGCTCGCTGGACCCCTGCTCACACTGGAGGTCTGTTCTGAATGTTTCCCTGGGATTTGAGTTATGCCCCTTCAGCATCAGGAGTCTCCAATGCAGAGCACTTTACAAATCTGCCCTTCCACCCTGCTTAGTTCTGCTTTCTACAAAACCGAAGGGTTGGAGGAGTGCCTTAGTCAGGGTTTCTATTCCTGCACAAACATCATGATCAAGAAGCAAGCTGGGGAGGAAAGGGTTTATTCAGCTTACACTTCCATGTTGCTGTTCATCACCAAAGGAAGTCAGGACTGAAACTCATACAGGACAGGAAGCAGGAGCTGATGCAGAGGCCATGGAGGGATGTTACTTACTGGCTTGCTTCCCCTGGCTTGCTCAACCTGCTTTCTTATAGAACCCAGGACTACCAGCCCAGGGATGGCACCACCCACAATGGGCCCTCCAACCCTTGATCACTAATTGAGAAAATGCCTTACAGCTGGATCTCATGGAGGACTTTCCTCAAGGGAGGCTCCTTTCTCTGTGATAATTCCAGCTTGTGTCAAGTTGACACACAAAACTAGCCAGTAGGAGGAGTGAACACTGCCAGGGTTGTTCAATGATGTGGGATAATACTAATTGTTATTCTAGACGGAAAAATACACAAGAGCACTGATCTGAACCTGGTGTTGTAAGCCTGTAGTTTTAGCACTTGGGAAGTAGAGGCAGAAAGATCCTGAGTTTGAGGTTTCTCTGGGCTACATAGGGAGACCTCTGCCTGAAAAAAGACAACATATAAATAACCTTAATAACTATAGAATAATAATAACAACTTAATAACACTTAATAACTATATATGCAAAATATTCTAAATAAATTGTGAGCGCACTGAATCCAAAAGCCTTTGAAATAAGTTGTACACTTGGCTCTCTGTATCTGTGGAGCCTGCTATCACAGATAAAAATATTTGGGAAAAAAAGGAGCTTACAACCACAGCATCCTGGAGCTGAGGCAGGACGATTACAGCTTCGAGGCTACAACTCCATGTCCTACATTTGGGGGCTTTCGACAGCATCTTTTGGGTTTAGGCAGTCCTCCCCTCCAGCTCTGCTGCCTGCAGCATACCTAGCCTCTCTATTGGGCCGGTTGTTCGCCATGCCTTGAACTTTCCTTGACAGACACCCCATGGGCTCCCTCACTATGGACCTGGATGAGGGCTGTGAGCAGTAGCTGGGCTGTAACCCGAATGCTCTTCCTTTCTCCTCACCAAACAAATTAGTCTATCACTGTGTTAGATAGTGTTAGACTATCCTTCAGTTTGTAGGACACAGGCAACACACAGCCAGGTTCTTTGCCCTAATATCTATCACACTAATGGCCTCCAGCCCAGTTCCCAGTACAGTCTTTGCTCTCCTCTGAAGCTTCCCGACCAGGCTCTGCTATCTACTTTTCTCTTAGCATTCTTGTCTTCAAATTTCCCACCAGATTGCCCCGTTAGGTTCTGCTTATAACATTCCACAGATTTCCAAGCCCAACTCTCCCATATTCTTTCCCCAACCCAGTTCCAAAGGCCTTTGAACTGCATGCTCACATATATCACAGCAACAGTTCGCTTCCCTCTACACCAACTTTCAAGTCTTAGCCACTTGCTTTATTGTTGCAACAAAATACTTGTCAAAAGCAACCGGTGGAAGGAGAACTTTGGGCTCATGGTTTGGGAGAGTTCAGTCTCTCAGGGGGTCATGGGGAGACTTCTTGACTGTAGGAGCTGCAGGCCACTGGTTACATTGTATCTGCAGGAATGAACGCTGCCGCTCGCTCTGCTTCTTCTTTCTGCTCAGTTTGAAACTCCAGCTCATGGAATGGTGCCACCCACAGCTAGGGTGGATCTGCTCTCCTCAAGCCAGAAAATCCCCCATAACATCTTCCGAAATTTACTTCTAGAGTGATTCTAGTCCTCCTATCGAACCGACAATCCGGGATAACCATCACATTTGTCCTGTGAATGCTGCCTGCTGTGTCCAGTGCTTATAGGTGTTTCCTGGTTGCACCAGGAGGTCACTCACCCCATTTAGTCCTGTGCAAGTACACCACACAGTGCTCTGAAGATGAGGAGCTTGCCCAAAGATGTGTTTCTCAGAGAGCACTCCCTTAACGAGCGGCACAGGGATGCATGTGTGGAGATCATGTAAATTACACAAACACATTTGCAGAGACCACTCTGCTTCAAGCTAATGAAGCTGCCCCAGGCAATGGCATCATAGGACTTCCCGTCTGTGTGAATAATGAAGTGTTGGCGGCTGCCTGGATAGCTAGCTGAACAAGAACAAAATATGAGTCCGTGCTCTATCCACCCTTTGGTGAGGAGGGGGATGTGGGGAGACCTGTTTATGAGTGTTCTCGTGAGAGTGTGCACTGTACTCATCAGTCCCACCCTCACCCCCATGCCTTGCTGGTGAAGGTTAACCCGTCCTGGCTATTTCATCCAACTCTAGGGGCTGTGGGAGCTCAGACTAACTCTGTAAGCTCTGTGTTCTGGAGTTTTCCTTGACGACACATTTCTCAGGGTTGAGCTGTTGTCCTTTGAGGCTGTTTCATGGTGTGGTCCTAGGCTTTATGGAATGTTTAAGAGTCCCCAAGCCTCTTACCCAGTAGTCATACTGAGCACATCCCAAAACTCAGAGAACTTTTGGGGTCCTGTAAAAGTCGTTGAATTAAATTTTAAAATCAGAAGGGGAAAAAATGAAATTCTAATAAAAGATGTGTAACCACGCATGATGGTGAACATGTATAATTCTAGTATGCTGGAAGTTGAGGCTAGCCTGGGCTACATTGTATGTTCCAGGTTAATATGTGCCTCAGAGTGAGACCTTGTTTAAAAGAGAGAGAGAGAGAGAGAGAGAATCCATTCAGCCCAATGATATTAATCTCCATAAAACTCAATTGTAAAGTATAATTTTATTTCATCTTTTATAGAAGAAAGGTCTCACTAAAGCAAAAGTTTGTAGGGCCCACGAGAGTCCTATAGCCACTCTGTCTGTGCTTCCTAGATGCTTTTTCCTCCCTCTGCTGTGACAAGCAAAGTGGCTACAGTTGCAGACAGGTGTCCCCTGGGGAGGGGTGTATGGAAGATTTACCAGTTGAGAATTAGTGCCTTAATTAATTAATTAATTTGAAAAGCCATTATTTTGGAATGGCAAGATGGGTCTGAGTTGAGGCACTTGTCACCGTGACTGATGGCCTGAGTTTGACCCCAGATTATCACAAGTCGAAAGGAGAAAGACTCCTGGAAGTTGACCTCTGACCTCCACATGGATGTCATGCCATACACGACACCCATCTCCAAAATAAACAAATAAATGAGATTTTTAAAAAAGAGAGAGACATGATTTTATTTTATTTTATTTTATTTTACAAAGCCCGAGTGACTTGTCAACCATTTTAAACATTATTTTTATTATTTTATGTGTCTCTATATTTTTGACTGCATGTATGTCTGTGTACCCACATGTGTGCCTGGTTCCTGTGGAGACCAGAAGAGGATGTCAGATCCCCTGGAAGTGGAGTTAGAGATCTTCATGAGCCGCCATGTGGGTGCTGGGAATTGAACCTGAGTCCCCTGAGAAAGCAGCCCCTGCTCTTGACTGCTGAGCCATCTCTCCAGTCATGACTGGTCACTGCAGCCTCCCAAATGTTGTGATTATAGGCCAACATGCCTGTCTCCAAATCATTGCTTTATGTTAATGAGAAAGATGGTCATCACTCAAAACCGTCCACAGGCCCCCTCCTCAATACTGGTCTTGGAACCTGTGGAGGGCCAGAAGAGAACTGGGTGTTATTGTCCTTGTCTCTGGAGGTTTTGGAGATTGAAAAGGGAACAGGTGACATGGATATCTTGGGATGTCTGGAGAGCCATCAGCTGCTGGCAAGTGACTTGGCAACTAGGTAGGATTCTTGGAGTGGATACCTCTGAGCTGGGTTTTGTAGGTGAGTAGGAGTTCCTTTCAGGCCAACAAGTAGGAGACAGTCCTTGGTCAGCCCACGGAGGGTAAAGGGTCCCACAGACCCTGCCTTCGCAGTTGCAAAGTTTTGAGGGAGGGACAGAGGCCTCCTTTGTAATAAGTAAAATAGGTCGGTATTCAGTTGCCAGAATCACGGAAATACTCATTACCCCTTGAATGTTCCAGAAGATTCATGTCTTCTGTCGGCACCAACAATAACATACGACGTGAAATGCCACCGGCCCTGGCACCACGTCCAGCCCCGTGACGTCCAATTAGAAATAAGCGCTGATTTCAGATTTATCAGATTCCAGTTTTGACTTTTGTCCAGGAGGGAACAGGGATCCAGTGTTGTTCCAGGCTTGTATTTCACCTTCTCGAGGAAGGAAAGGAAAGACACACGTCGTTTTGACAGGATGCAGAGCCGGGCTCCGAGAGAGGCGCCCTATTTCATAACAGGGCTGCTGTCTTGAACAGCCCCGCCCTGTGGGTGCTGGTTAGTCTCTGGGCCCCGTCATGCCCGAGATGTGAAATAGAATGCAGTCATGGGCCGCCGGCGAGCCCAAGACGAAGGGGCATCTGCCAGCTGCCGGGCTAAGTGGGCTTGGCTCCGGTGCTTGTCCTTTTAAACTAGAGCGGGGAGCTGGGAGGGACTGGGGTTAGGAAACCTTAGAATTAGCCACAGTTGCCTCTGCCCGAGGAGAACTTCTTCCTGGGAAGTGGGGGCAGTGGAGCAGCAGAGTCACTAGAACTCTCTCCCTTCTTTGAGCCGCTCACCTTTCCAGGAGTGGGAGATTTTTCCTCCCCTAGGAGAGAGGGCATGCTGGGATGGAACCCAGGACCTTGGGTATGTGAGGCAAGCACTCTACCACTGAGCTAAATACCCTCGCTCCTTGTTTTCACGTTGTCTGCCTTTGGTTTTGGGAAAGAGTATGGCTGCTTAACTCAGACTGTCTCTGAACTCATGCTGTAACCCAGGCTGGTCTTGAACTTGTGATACCTTTTGCCTCAGCCTTCTGAGTGCTGGCATGACAAGTGTGTACCAACCCACAGGAACAAACCTCAGGAAGTATTAATAACAAAAATAGTCCCCCAACACTTATACACACAGACACCCATGGATGCATACAAACACAGACACAGGCACAGGCACACGCACAGGCACACGCACAGACACACACAGATGCATACATACACACATGGATACAAGACACACACACACACACAGACACATAAAACCAGGTACACACACAGGTACACACACACAGACACACACACATACATACACACACAGACAAACACAGATGCATACATACACACATGGATACAAGACACACACACACACACAGACACATAAAACCAGGTACACACAGGTACACACACACACACACACATACACACACACATGCACAGACACACACAGATGCATACATACACACATGGATACAAGACACACAAACACACAGACACATAAAACCAGGTACACACAGGTACACACACACACATACACACACACACGCACAGACACACACAGATGCATATATACACACATGGATACAAGACACACAAAAACACAGACACATAAAACCAGATACACACAGGTACACACACACACACACACACACACACACACACACACACAGTCCCTCCAGGAGATGGGCTGTAGAGAGACATGGACTTGGGATGACTCTGTCCCTCACTTTCTGAGGGACCTTGGGACTGGTCTCAGTGCTGGGTTCCTCCTTGTTAGCAGATAGACGGCTGTGAACATAGGCAGGTTGTGCCTGTTCCAGCCCCATTTCTGCAACTCAAGCCTACAGACTTGGGAAGATGACTGGCTAGTCCTGGGGTGGGGGAGAGGCGCAGTAGAACTGGGTGGTATCCACGTGTCTTCCCTGTTTCACCCCTGTGGCCAATGCCAACCTTGGGCTTGGTGCAGCACAGGGCAGGTACTCCGAGCAGCTACTGTCATGCATTAATTATGACTACTTTGCATACCGGGGAGCCCATCTCTGAGGAATGCAGCACCCAGCTGGTCCTTAGAGGTGTTCTTCAAGAAAGAAGCAGTGATCTCCTCTACCCACTTCTTCAAGGTTATGGGATCCTGGTTGGAGGGGTCTGGACCTGGGGCAGCGAGCATTTGGCAGTGACAGGAATCTAGCCCTCAGGAAGGAGTGTGACCCCAGCAGCTGTGTGGCCTGCCCAGGATCACACTGATGGCAGCAGGATCAGGAGCACACACAGGGTCACCTGATCCTGTCCCAGACAGATAAATACTGGAAGTCATTTCCTTTGAGTCAGAGAATGACCCCCACTCCTCTTAATTAAGAGGGATTTGGATAGACACCGTTTCTGTTCTTCTTGAGACTGTCATTCAAAAGAGGGACTTTCTGAGGGTGTACCCTCATCAGGAGACAGAGCCCAGCTGTGAGCTCATCTGTAAAGAAGCCTTTGCAAAGGATTTTTAGGTATCTCCCCAAGCCCCGGAACCTGCCCACACACCTGGGAAGTTCAGGTTACCGCATCTGCAGGCCTTTTATAAACCCCATCCAAAAACAATGCTGGCTTATAACTCAGTAAAAAGGACTTCAGTGAGCGAGCAGAGCGGGAGGGGGAGGCAAGCCAGGAGGATTGCCTCTGGAGGGGCTGGGGCTATCTTCCCGCAAGGCCTGGAACCTGAACATTCCCGTTTGGGGAGAAAAGCCTGCTAATCCTTAGTAGAATTCACCCTCGTGATGGATGGAGGGCTAAAGGGGTCTACACCTTCCTTCTTATTTGACAGACAGGGAAACCAAGTCTGGGAGATGGGAAAGGTGAGCGAAGATGCTGTGCTCAGTAAACACAAGCCTTTGTTACTTTGGGCTGCCAGTGGGCAGCCTTTGCCAGCAGGGGGCGCGCCTTCCCCTCAGGCGCAGGTGCTGGTGGGCGTGGCTCATCTCATTCCCTTTCCGGGAGGAAAGGTTTCCTGCAGAGCTTGGTATGGTGAGCCAAAGAGTAGAGTTGGGGCTTCTACAGATGGTATCCCAAGTCAGTTCTTCTGTATGTCTCTGCCTGGTGATTGTGGTCAACAAAAATGTTTTTTTTTTTTTTCCCCCTTTGGACCCAGCAATCGCACTCGGGAGAACAGATCTTGGAGTGTTATATGAGAAAATCAAAGACTGATGAAGAAGCCTCAGATTCTCTTGTATAAAGGAGTGAAAAGTGACAAGCACTCCTTGCTGATATCGGGGAAGTTCAACACAGGTCTCTTCCCACCGCAGGAAAACAGGCTGCGACTGCTGAAAACTGGGTAGGTCTATCTTAGGGGTCCTGCATGGCAGTCTAGGCTCATAGATATGTAAAAGTGCAAGCACGTACGTCATGGGTTGCGAAAGCTTGTGCTGGGTTTTAGGCCTTTTTTATTACATCCTTACACATACCTGCTGTGCATCCCTCACATGCCTGGGTAAAGTCTGAGGCTCACATCAGAAAGTGTACGGTGCATATCTGCGTGGGGTAAGCACTGGGCCAATGTCTGCGGCTGCCCAGTTCGCCTCGCAGTATGTGTGTGGGGTGTTGACTGTACATTCTGCAGCTGGCACCATCTCTAATCAGAGCGAGAGGCATTCTATTTGGTGGGGTGGGGATGGGGTCCAGCTCAGTGTGTAAAGCGTGAAGACACTGATGTGAAAGTGTCCCTGTAACCCCCAGCTCTGAGGAGGAAGAAGCAGGGGGATCCTGGAAGCTTGCTTAGACAACGGGCAAGCTTCAGGTTTAGTGAGAGACTCAAAAAGTAAGGTGGAGAACGACCAAGGAGGATACTCTGTGCTAACCTCTGGCTTGTACACACACACACACACACACACACACACTTGTCATCTGTATACACACACACACTCATGAAATAAAAGTTAAAATATAAGAGAAAAACACCAAATGAGAGACAGGGATGGTGACCAGCACTGAGTCCTGGGGTGGATACTGAATAAATTCTGTTCACCGGGCTTCAGGAGCCGTCCTCACCTCCTGGCTGCCCTGAGACTTATACATTTGTCCTCTTCCAAAAGGCTGTGGTGTCAACGCAGCACTGTCAGGCCAAATTAAAATGGAGCTGGGAGGCAGAGGAAGCCCTGTCAACAGACATACACTCAAAGAAAGGAACACAGACCGTGTCATGTATGTGAAGGTCTTGTCACAGCATGCCGAGCTAGTATCAGCAAGGCTGTTCTGGGTTGGCCTAGGGGTCTTGAGTTGGATCCCAGGGTGCGGACTGAGCCATCTTTCCACAGCACTGAGGGGAAGTCCGGTAGAGGGGGAGCTGAGAGAGGGCAGGTTGCAGCCAGGCGCTCCCTCAGTGTTTGTGCCCCTTACTTCAAGGCGAAGATGTTCAAAAGGACCTTTCCCAGCACTGGCTCCTCCACAGTCACAAGAGGCAAATGTCAAACAGATGTCCTGGGAGAGGAAAAGAGGAATGAGAAGCACATTATAGAGCTGACAACTCCAGACCAGGGGCAAGTACGGATCCCGCGGGCATGCGTCCGTCCGTCCACACGGATTGCTTCTTTTCACCAGGCACTTACAAACTGCCTCCCAGGTCTCCATGCAGTCGTGAGGAGATGGGGAGAGGGAGGGGCCTTGCTTGGATAAAGTGGTGGGTGATAGCTCCGTAGTACTCATAGCTCCCCAGGTCCAGGCAGCCACCCATCGTCCAGCCACCGCTCTCCTGTCTTGCACTGTCATGACCACTGAATCCCTTTCTCCTGATTCTCTAGCATCCCACTCTCTGGGGCCTCTCTTTCTATCAGTCCCATCCATATCAGCCCAGGATTTAAGGCCAAGCACAATGCCTCCCCTACCCCCTACCCCCAACCTTCTCTCCAAGCTGAGTTAGTTACACTCTGGCCCCTCTTTGATTCCTTTCTGTCTTTGCAATGGTGCACCCTCTCCCTAGAATACTCATCAGCTCCAAAATCTCCCCTACAACCTTTCAGACTCAAGAGATTGGCCATGGAGTCCACCCCCCCAACCAGGCATGCACAGTGTCCCTCATTGCTTTGTCCTAACTCCTCAGTTCTAAACCCTTTGGAGGCAGAGAGCCATCATGCCATCTGTGGCGTGGAGGGGCAGACTCAGAGGTGAGGGTCCCGTGGGTGTATATTTCATCCCAAAGCAGTATCATGGAAGTCTTCCTGGAGGAGGTGGCCCACAAGGAGCTGGCTGAGCAGGATCTGCATGGGAGAAGAGAGTGTTGGTGTTCTTGCTGTGTGCCACCCACCCTCACAGATAACTTTACACATGGCCACCTCATTTCACATGCACGAGTCTGGCACTGTTTCACTCCCACTCACAGAGGAAGGATCTGAGGCCCACAGAGCCTGCCCTGGGCCCCGTCCCAAGTCATGGGTGTCTTGCATTTAGCTTGAGTGTTTGAGATGGAGCTCAGGACTGAGCCATGCTAGCAAGTTTCCTACCACTGAGCCGTGCCCAGCCCCTCCTGCATTCTCTGAATACACTAACAACACGGGCACCCGATTTCCAGTCCTTACATCCCTTGGTATTTTTACCCAGCCTGAAGGTACAGTCAGGCCCTACTTTAAGATCTTTTACCAATTTCTACAGAAGAGGACAGTGCTTGCCTGGGATCCTGCAGCTAGAGAGCAGAAAGTCCACGGCCGGTCTCCAACGTTCCAAGGTGCTGAATTGTGCTCACCCATCCACCTGCTCCTGGGAACCGGAGGGCATAGCCCTCCCTACCCTGACTCCATGGATTTGGTGCTTTGGTAGGATGGAGGAGGCCCTCCTGCCCCATTTTTTCTTTTTCCTGGTTGCCTGCCCATACATTCCTCTGCCTGCTGCCAAGAAGGGGTGGCTGAGTGTTCACAGCCAGTGGAGCAGGTGTTTCTGTACTGCGCGTGCAGGCACCCCCTCCTATCCTCCCCCCAACCTCCACTCCTGTTTGTGAACACACGAGGAGTGCCCATGGGCAGTGACGCTAAGGACACCCAGACTGTGGCCTTGGGGGCCATTGGAGACTTGTACTTGGTTTTAGAGCTGGCAAATGGCTTGGTGCTTGGATCTAACGCAAGACACATCACATTCTAGGGCAGTTGGTAAGAAAGGCAAGATTTTCCGGGTCAGTGTCCTAGCTGAAGCCCCGCCTCTCTCTTGTGATTGGCTATGAGGGTGCAGCTGCAGAGGGAGATTGGAAGACACTGAACAGGGCGTTCTGGTATGTGTACCAGCCCAGTGACTCCTGGCTGTGAACTTGGGCTATGCTCTGTAACTTCTCTGGGCTGTGGTGTGCTGATGTACAAAGGTGGCTCTCAGCCCAAAGCCTCCTTGGAGGGTCAAACAAAACATCGTGCATTTTGGTGCATCCAAGACCGCATCATTCACAGAGCACATTCGCTTCTTTTAGAGGGTGGATGTCTGAGGCTGAGAGATTTGATTTTGATGCTGGTGAATGGTAACAGAGCTAAAGGACAGACTTAGCGGGGAGCTGGGGGACAGACAAGAACTCCTTACATTAGAAACAACTTCTAAGATAACTGTGGTGACAACTGCTCAGTCCATTTAGGACCCCCCCATGAGTCCTTGATCTAGTGACGCACAGGCACACATGTGCACGCTCGCACGCATGCACGCATGGCGTATGAAGCACCAGAGGTGAGGTCACCCTCAAGGAAAGACTACATGTGGGGAAGGATTCAGAGTCTTCCATGAAAAAGCTAGTCCAGCAGTCCACTGTACGTTCTGTGAGGCTGGAAGAACAGGGACCCTTTAGCCCTGAGCAAAAGTTGCCTGGCAGCCAGAGAGCACTTAGCATCAGGGCCACTTGTGGAAAGAAGGGCACAATAACTATGGCCTGCCTGTGCTCCTCTTGTAGTCTATAAAGTGTGACTTAGACCTTTGTACACACGGGGAAAACAAGGATTGGTCGGGTCACCTGCCTGTCCCACACAGGACAAGAGAAGACATTGCAAGATATTTGGGGAGTCAAGAACATTCCGTTTCCTTATCACTGGGCAACCCGGATTGTCCTGAAGAGGTGTGGTAGAAAGGGAAGCAAGGAAGAGGGAGATAGCACTTCCTGATCCTGGGATGGGGTCAGGGGCATTTGGATTCTACACAGGAGTGGGCAGGGGGAGGAACTTAATCCTCACAGTCTAAATTGGTGCCTTTGTCATTGTTAACAGTGCTTTTAGCTATTTAAGCAACCTCACTTGGCAGATGCATTTAGAGGTGTAGGGGCTTCTGTAGCAATGGGGAGTAGAAACAGGAAGGACATTTATTCTGGAAACACTAAGAGAAGGTCTCTTTAGGTTCATGTCTTCCACCCGTCCTTCCTCTGGTTTGCATATACTCTTCTATATCCATCCATTGCAAGACAGGCCAGAGCAGGAGCTTTAGCGTGGGCTCCCGAAAACCTTGAACATTCTAAGGCTCGAACGCTTATGTACCACGTGACACTAGACAGCTACTGAACTACTCCCTAGGTAACAAGAGGCAGCCAATGGGACCCTCCTGAACTGTTTCTTCATCAGTGAAGCACGGATCATACCTCCACCATGAAGGCTTTAGAGTGAAGATTTTCACTAGGTCCCTACGTGGTGCAGTGACATTACTAGCATTGCTCTATGCTGATGCCTTGTCCTCTCTCAAGTCAAAAGCACTGCCCAGGCATTTCTCCCAGTGTTGTCTGGGCTGTCCCTGCACTGGGCTCTGGAAGAGAGAGAGAGAGAGAGAGAGAGAGAGAGAGAGAGAAGAATCAGTAGGACAGGACGAGTGCTTTTGTGTGGCTTTCAGTCTCCTCCATGGAACAAACATTGGGTCAGGCAGAGACTGCTGGCAGGTTCTTCATATGCCCACCTGTGTGCTTGGATCTCACTGCTGGCTGGGGATGGGAGAACAGTTAGTCTGGGGTGGGCACATAGCATTGGAATGCTCTGTCCACAAGCAAGCAGGCCTCAGTCACGACCACCACCTGAGCAGCAGCTGGCAGAAACCTTAAGGAGAACTCTGGAACCTCTAACCAGGCAGATGTCTGAGACCTTCCATCTCAAGACATGTGTCAGCCTTGGAAAGCAGCAAGCCTCACTGGAGATTAAATGCTTCTGTCTGTTCAGCTTCTGGGATCTGACAGGTTCATTGAGGAAGAAACTGAGGTTCAGGGAGGGAGGAGGTCACTGAGTTGACAGTTTGGAATTTGACATATTCTCAAATACCTCATGTAAAAGGCAAACCACATCAAGGGCGTTGTTATCTCTTTATTGTAGGGTTCTGGCTCACGGGGTGGCTTTGCAAGCAGGCAGGGCAGGGTATTGTGTGACCCGTGAAAGTGGCCTTTCACTCCCCTTTCTCCTCTCTGCTCCTTGTCACCAACCCTATAGGACTTGCTTAGGGCCCCTTCTCTACCCAGAACACCAAGCCTAGGGGCAGGTGATTCTCTTTACAGTTGCTGATGCTGTCCACAAGAGGGAAGCTGCCCTCTGGTTCCCTTTGCTAATGAGGTCTCTGAATTTGAATTTGCACTTAGGCCATCCTGTAGAGCACCTCCTTTTCTCCTGCCTTCTCCCTGCATGCATGGAGACACTTCCACTAGTGTTGACCTTGACTTAAGTATACTAGGTCTGAGGTCAAAGAAGGAATAGAAGCCTTATGGAGACCCACCTGGCTACTCTCTGCCAAGGTGGCCCAGTGCAGAGCAGGCAGGAAAAACAACATGCTGATAGTGGCAATGCTGAAAGTCTTCATGGATTCATCTTTATATCAGTCCAGTGAGGCCAGGGTTTTTTTTTTTTTTTTTGAACAGACAAGGAGTCCTTAGAGTGGTCAAGTAACTAGGTTAAGGACACACAGAACATAACTTGTAAGTCTGGGATTTGAACCCTCTTTTTTCGTTTTTTCTATTATTTTACTTTTGAGACAAGGTTGTTATGTAATCCTGATCTCATCAGACCTTCTTGTCTCAGATGGCCAAGGGCTGGGACGTAGGCATGCACCACCATAGTCAGCTTGGATCCCTTTCGTATGTGTGTGTGTGTGCGTGTGCGTGTGCGTGTGTGTGTGTGTGTGTGTGTGTGTGTGTGTGTGTGTGCTTGCTCCTTCAATATCAAGGGAATATTTCTTTATCCCTGATATAAATTTCTAATTCTTTCCTCATTTGTTGGTTGACTTGACATCACTTTCCTAGTTCAGTTTGTAAGTGTATTTGTGAAGGGGTCATGAGGTCACTGAAGGTTTGCTTTGTAAGCATGAAGATCTGCACAGATGCCAGGTGTGGGGTGCATATTTGTAACCCCAGCACTGGGGAGGCAGAGACTCCTTGACCAGTCAGGCTACCTACTTATGGGTTCCAGGCCAGTGAGAGACCCTGCTTCAAAAAGCAAAAACAATAGAGTAAACAGCACATACAGAATGACAGCTGAGCCAGATATGGGGACACATACCTTGAATCCCAGTGCTGGGGAGGCAGAAAAGGGCAGAACTCTGTGAATTCAAGGCTAGCAACTTCCCGGGCAGCCAGGGATACACATACAGTGAGACCATTTCAAAAAGCCAAACAGCAGTGGAAGTTGTTCTCTGACCTACACACACACACACACACACACACACACACACACACACACACACACACAGGAGCTACACACAAATGCACATGCACACACAATTTATGGGAAATTAGCAATCCTTTATGTTGTTTGAGTAATGTATCTGTGGAGAGAGGACTTTGTCATTTTGAAGTTATATGTAAGCATGCTGTGGATTTTTTTTTTAAAATACGAGTATACTATTGCTCTCTTCAGACATCAGAAGAGGATATCAGCTCCCATTACGGATGGTTGTGAGCTACCATGTGTGCTGGGATTTGAACTCAGGACCTCTGAAGAGCAGTCAGTGCTCTTAACCGCTGAGCCATCTCTCCAGATATGGATTCATCTGGAACTTATTGTGCTATTTAGAATGAGATGTGATCACTCCTTCTTCTTTATCTTGTTTTGGGGACAGGATCACAGGTAACCCACACTGCCCTTAAACTTACTACATAGCAAAAGACGACCATAAACTCAAGTTCTAGGTCCCCAGAACCTAGAAAGCTGGCTCAAGCTTGGGACAGATGCAGGAGGATGCTGGGGATGGGCAAGGTGACCAGTTTTCAGAAATTACCAATCTGGTGCTCAGTCAGAGCTACAGAAAGGGGACTATGCTATTGGGTCTTAAGCCAGCTGCTCATGTGAGGGTGAGGATTCTCAAGGTGTGGAGGGCAGAGTGCAGAGAATATGTGTGAAGGTCTCATGTCTAGACTTGGCCTGGAGCTCACTACACAGCCAAGGTTGGCCTTGAACTTGAGCTCCGTGTCTGGGATCACAGGTGTGCTGTCCGACTCCCCCAGTGCTCCTGACATCCCCTGAGGAGGCTTATGTCTCAAAGCTCTTTTAGTGTCTTCCTGAGACCCTAAGCATAAACACGTCTAAGAAACTCAAGCTGCACATTTCATTCCAGTGTCTCACAGGGGACTCTAGTGACTCTGGAAAATGTCCTTGGTCAGGGGGGCTGGGCAGGAAGGTGCAGGAGGAAGATGGGGTCTGGCTTCTTTTGGATGCGTCTTTATTTGTGGAGGGAGCAGCAGGAGCAGCGGGGTTGGGGGGGTGGGGAGTGGGGGGTGGAGGGGGGGGGGGGGGGTGGGCCCGCCCTTCTCATGTTGTCTGATCCTGCTTTCCTCTTCTCATCCGTCTTTCCTGGCTTAAGAATGAGGTCAGGGACACTCGGGGAGCTCAGGTGATTTAGAATACTCAAGACTCGGAGGCACATGGGAGCTGGTCTTTGAAAAGTTTCTGATCCTTCTCCAGAGCCTGCTCCTACCTTGTCTTTTCCTGAAATCTTGCTCACAGGCCTGGTTTGTCTCTAGGCTGCTGCTGGCTGATCCAGCACAGCTCGCCGGCGGCTCTGGACGCTGCTCTGTCGCCGCCTCGTGGCCAAATGTGGGAAAGCAGCTCTTTAAGTCATTTTTTTTTTCAAGCCAAGCCTCAGAGCACCTTAGGCTTTCGCTGTCTTCTTCTTGAGAGGCTTCTTTGGGTGCTGTTTCTATCCTTGGTCTATTTCCTTCCTCCCGCCAAGGCTCTTTCATGAACAGAACCCACAGTTGAGTCCCAGCTTCATTGCTTACCTTTAAGCCTCTGTTTTTCCATCAATAAAATGGGAGAGGAAAATCCGGCAATGGTCTTATAGAGCCTTCAAGCGTTATGACTAAGGACAGGACTGTAGTGATGTTGTCATTTTAAATGCTTACTGCTCGACACTAAATAAGGCTACCACAAAGCTGAGAGTTCATCGAATATATAATAAATGTAATAGACATTCTGTCTGTCTATTTTGTCTGTCTACCTACCTACCTACCTACCTACCTACCTACCTACCTACCTACCTACCTACCTATGTGCATGTGTGTGTGTGCTATGGCAGAAGCCAGAGCAGGAAGTCTTCTCCTATCACTCTGTGCCTTAGTGTCTCAAAACAGGGCCTCTTGCTGGATGGAAGGCCACCATTTTGGTAATGTGAGTCCTCAGACACCTGTCCCCATCCCCCAATACTGATATTATGGGTAGGTACAGTCTGGCTTTTTATGGGGCTGCTGGGTGTTTGAACCCAGTCCCTCGCATTGGCAGAGCCAATGTTCTTACTGAGACACCTAACTGGCCCCCTAATGTATTGACATTAGTTTCTCCCTTTGCCAATTATATAAAGTGCAGTCAAGGTATGTTGCACACACTGCGGTTACTACTGCAAAGATTTTTAGATGCAGGAACTCCATCCACAGGCAAGGTTTCCACAGGAACTCAGCCCACAATACCTTCAATCTATGAGAACACAGACGACTGCTGACGGTGGGACAGGTGTGCCCACAGCGACGCGCTCTCTGGGAAAATTCTAGAATTCGATGAAGAAGCTGCCACCTGGGGTTGGGGATTTGGCTCAGTGGTAGAGCGCTTGCCTAGGAAGCGCAAGGCCCTGGGTTCGGTCCCCAGCTCCGAAAAAAAGAAAAAAAAAAAAAAAAAGAAGCTGCCACCTAAGCAGGGGTGCGAATAAAGAGCAGAGCGAATAAAGGGGTGGGATCTCACAGCTGCTGAGTTGGAGGATGAAGCAAGGCGGATATGAGATTCCAGGACAAGTGACCTTTCCCTGTGGTGACAGGGAAGCCAGCAGTCAGTGCGGCAGGGAGGGTGAGGTCACCATGGAGGTCTGTGGCACTCACTCTGTGGCTCTGTCTAGCGGGTGGCTATGCCTTCATGCAAGGGCTCAGGAAGGGGGTGTGTACTTAGGTCTAGGGCTTTCCCGTAGCTTTAAGTATCCTTCAGTGAATCATAAAGGACATAGCCCCAGAATGGATGAACCGGTGGGAGTGGGTTATGGGCAATCTCCACATTTTAAAATGAATTTACTATGCTTCAGTATGTACAGCCTGGGGAGATGGCCTGGTTGGTAAGTCGCTTTCCATGGAAGCATAAGGACACTAGTTCAAGTCCTAGGCTGCTCTGCTCTTCATTCGCCAAACATTGAGAATACATGTTTTGAAATGCCATTCGTATGACAACAAATTCAGTCCAGGCCATGATCTTCCCAGCCATCGTGGGTCACAGACACTGGCTTGCTTTGCTTCAGAGAGATGTGGCTTTGCCCATTGGCTGCCCAGGCTGAGTGCTTCCCACCCACTTGAGGGCACTCCCTGAAGGTGCATTGTTACCCCCTCCCCCCACAACCCCCAAATGCTCCAGCAAGCAGGCTCTGAACATCAAAGGACAACTTAACGTCATGTATAGTTTTAGGCTTCCAATGCTTGCTGCTAAGGACAGGGTGTGAGAGAACGTGAAAATTACAAAGCCCTTAGGGATTTTTGGGCATAGAATCTGGAGAGGGCTGGTACGGCCACATGGCAGCTTCCACCATTGGCAAGGGAAGGGTGGCTGGATCTATAAACACTCCCTACCCCTGTATCGGTAATGATGGGTGGGTACTCCTTGGCTTGCTTTTACTCTAAGAACATTTGGAACTTCCTCAGTCTGGAGGAGGAAGGCTCTGCATCTTAAAATTGTTTTCTGTCATAGGTGTCTTCTGGCCAGAGGTCTCAGACCAGAGGTTCCTACAGGCAGAATATATGGGAAGGTTTGAGAGGTGTCTACCTAGGCTAACTGGATCAGGTCGAAGTGGGGTCAGATCTGGGTCTGTGCCAAGCAAGTGCTCTAGCACGGTGCCCTAACCCTTCCCAGTGTCAAAAGTTATAAGCAGAATGAATGGCTCGGACTGGGTCTGGTTGGGGTAGGGTGATCTGGTGATTGTGTGGGACAGGCCCATAGTAACCATCCTTCCAACACCCCAGTCTGGGGCTCTTTCCTGTCATCTATTTCCTGTCTTGTCAACTGTTGTATTTCCAAGACCTACTAATATGAGATTGATTACTCCTTCCCTCGACAGCCCTGTTCCCCAGGCCCCTGCTCTGAGCACCTAGAATTAAACTGTCCTACCTCAAGGTCTGGAGGCTTCAGTGTTTGTGAACATGCTGCTTCCTGCTAAGGTTGGAGCTGGCGATGGCCGAAACACCAGGAGGGGGTCAAGGTGTCCCATAGAGGTCCTGACTGTGGCTACCGACGGAATGCCAGAATGCCTGCACTGTATTCCTTCTCAGAGCTCCAAGCTCCGTGAGGCTGTGAGCATACATGCGTGGGTACGTGCATGTGGTCAGATCTCTGAGCCCAAGTGCACGTATCGGGATTAGGAGTCTGGCTGGGTGTGAGGTCACACCTGATGTCCACTGGGCCACTGTGGGTACGTCATTGCTGGATCACCCGGAAGGCATATGATATACCAGGTGCTTCTGCAAGCCAGGCACCGGGTTACAAATCTGACTGATAATATACGTGGAAGAAAGACATAATTAGAGACATTCAGAAAATTTAGAGAGGTGTTGCTACATATAAATATTTTCTCATATTTCAAAAAGTCCTTTTCCTGTCTATCTATCTATCCATCCATCCATCCATTCTATCTATCCATCCATCCATCTTTGATCCATCTTTTTGATGCAGGGTCTCACTACATAGCTCTGATTGATCTGAAGCTCACTATTGTAGACCAGGCTGGTCTTGAACTCACAGAGGTCCCTCTGTGTTTGCCTTGAGTGCTGGGGTCAAAGGCATGTGGCACAACATTCACTACCTTTGCCTAATTTTGAATTCTTTGTGGAGAGCAGGAGGCTCATATGGGGCCCATGTTCAGGGCCTCTTAAGAGTTGTGTGGGGGAGCCAGAGAAGTGGCCCAGTGGTGAGGAGCTTGTCCCCAAACCCAGATCAAGTGCTTCACAACCACCTGTAATTCCTACTGCAGGGGATTCAGCACTGTTTTCAGGGTTCCTCCAGCATTCACACTCATGTGCGTGTGACAGCAAGCTTTTGTGCACAATGGGCTCAGGTGTGTGCCCAGTCTGGGGCGGGCTCCTCCCCGGGGTCTACAGCTGCTCACCCGATGTGCTCACAGGGAAGCAGGCAGGTGTGAGGCTCGCCAGGGCCATCACATCCATGGATTCACAGAGGGGCTGGTTGGGATGTTTCAGGATGCGTGAGCCTGTTTGTGGTGACATCTCTTTTGCCTGACAGAGGAGTCTCCTCTAGCCACCTCCATCCCTGCGAGGCAAGTGTGAAAAGAACGACAAGATGCAGAATGAGCTCCAATGTTCTCCACCTTTGCCGCATGGTCCTTCACCCTTCGTGGCTGAGGCTCCGCCATCTTCCCTTGTGTCCAGCCTCAATGCATTGTTCCAAAGAGGGATGCCAGCCAAGCTGTAGTAAAGGAACACATTAAAAAGCTGTGGTAGGGACTGCAGATGTGGTTCAGCTGGCACAGCGCGCTGGCCTCGCATGCACAGAGGCCTCAGTTTGATCCCTGGTGCTCCAGGCATGGTGCTGCATGGCTGTAATCCAGCCGCTTGGAGATGGAGGTGAAGGGTCGTGATCTATACAGCAAATTCAAGACCAGTTTGGGCTATAAGAGACTGGATTCTATAGGAATGTGGACTTTTACTATTCCAGAGACCATCATTGCAGCCTGTTTGGATCCGGAAGGTGTGAGACGCCCAGTCACCTGGAGAGGGTGAACGCAGGCTAGTGAGCTAAGAAAGACATGGTTCTTTCTGACAGGCTGGCTCTGTCTTATCGTTTACCTTCAAATATACTTCCTGCCCCTGGCACCTCCCCTCTCCCGGCCTCTTTGATTACCTTCCACCACTCTCCTTTAAACATCTCTGAGCAAGGAAGAGAGCATACACTCCAAGAGACTCCCTGTGGGACATAGAGAGAACCTTAACACCCCCAGGGCCAGCCCATCACCCTGGCCAGGAGACACCACTGCTAGGGGCTGGTTCTGTCCTGCTCCTCTCTGTGTTGGGTCTAGTGTACCAGACCACATCTAAGATCCTGGATCCTGGTACCACCTGAGCCCTGTGCCAGAGCGTGGGCAGAGGTGAGACCCCAGTAGCTCTGATTCTAGGGAGCCCACACACCAGGCACTTCCCTGGTTTACATTAAGCCATCTCTGCCAAGGACCACTGTGAAAATGAGCTTTCTGCTGTGGCCAACCTCAGGGAACTTTTCTACCAATGGCCAAAAGGATGGACCTCGTGGCAACCGTGCAACTCTGTCCTAGGGGGCAGCATGCGGAGGACGGGACATGGACACACTCGCCAACCCTTATCTGCAATGCTTCTTTGCCATCCCTGGCGCACACAGCAGACATCTGTTCTTCACCTGGCCAGCGCCACCTTTCTACTTTGGTAAAACATGTCTTCCCTCGGGCCCTTCCCCCACTTTTCAAACACGCAGGACGCTCCCTCTGCCAGAGCTCGCCAGCATGGTTTGCCCTCCTCCCTGCGCCACGCCTGGAGCTGAGCTTTCGGCAGACCCCTGACCTAATTATGAGCACGAGCAAGCGTGAGAATGGGGTCTTGGTTTACCGTTTTGGGGAAGGAGGCCGTCTTTCTTCAGCTGGAGCAGTGCTCTCCAGAGCCCATGCAGTCAGTTGGCTTCTTCAGGCCAATCCTGGAACCGCCTGAGGCCCATGGTGCGGAGCCTGAGTGGAAGAAAGAGAAATGGCCGCAGACAGTGCCGCCTCTGATTGCGTCACTTGCGCGTCGAGATCAGGCCTTGCCGGTAGCCTGGGCGATCTTTCCATGGTTTATTGTGAGTCAATAAACTCTTATCTACGATTGACGGTATCTGAACTGCATTTTCCATCACTTGTAACCTGAACCCGTAACTGATATATCTCCTTTCTCTCCGTTAGGAGTCAGTGCGGACTCTCGCTCTGCGTCGAGGGGGTCCAGTGGGATTGCAGGGGTGTGTGAACGCGCATATGTGCGTGCATGTGTGTACGAGTGTGTGCGTGTGCATGTGTGTGTGTGTGTGTGTGTGTGTGTGTGTAGTGTAAGGTGTGCATAGAGGCCAGAGATCAACATTAGGGGTTATTCTCAATTATTCTTTACTTTAGTTTTTGAGGCAGGGTCTCCAGAGCCTCGCTCACACTGAACCTGGGGCTCACTAATACAGCAAAGTTGGTCCAGTGAGCTTCAGGAATCCCTCTGTCTCAATCTCTCTAGAACTAGGATTATAGATATACAACATGACATTCAGCTTCCCATGTGGGTATTGGGGATCTGATCTCCGAGGAGCCTTATGCTTGCAATGCGAACTAATTTATCAATGAGCCATCTCCCCTGCTGAAATCACTATTATCTTCAGTATCTTGTCCTCCCCGTCCCCCCTCCCCTTTTCCTCCTCCTCCTCCTCCTCCTCCTCCTCCCCCCTCCTCCTCCTCCTTCTTCCCCCTCCTCCCCTCCCTTCCTCCTCCTCATAGCCCCGGCCTCTGAGCTTCCAGAATGCCTTCATTTCCAGGGCAGCATAAGGGTAGATTTTCCTGGGAACCCAAGTCTTTAGGTTTTTGCCTCCATCCAAAGCTACGCTCTGCCACCAAGTTGGGAGGCTCAGCTCCTGCAGCCTGTGAACTCTGCAACATTCTGTAGCGGAAACATCTGGGCCCCCCACCCGCCCCGGTGAGCACACTACTCAGACTGCCGTAAGTCACGGCAGCACGTCCAGGGTTTTATTGCAGTTATGAATTATGGATATGACCTGGGCTGTGCGGTTCTCATTATTTTTTTTCCTGCTGCAATTAAGCCACAAATCATGCCTGAGAAATGGGAGGGTGACTGAATTAGTCAGGATTCGCTCATAATAGGCTGACCCTGGAAAAGCCATCCGAGAGGGGTCAGATGTTGGCCAGGCCCCAAGAGGCTGCCTAGGAGACAAATATGTCTCCTTGCCCAGGTTCTTAGTTAATAGGCTCGGTACATCCAACAGGCTTGTGCTGCCTGTCCGCACTTAACCCACTCAGTACCTGTGTTCAGCCTCAGTGGACCAGGGAGAGACTCACCGAGACAAAGTGAGGACAGATGCTGATGGAGCAAACGCTGCCAAACTGAAGAAGATGAACTTGCTGATTCTGTGGGCCTTGGCTGTGAGTGGGAAGAGCTGACAGCGTGTCCCATCTCCAGATTCTGAGATTCAAGGGGCTTCTCATTATGTGGGACAATGTGGATCGTGTACAGAGACTGAAAATACTACCTGTAAAATCAAAGAAGAAAGAGAGAGAGAGAGAGAGAGAGAGAGAGAGAGAGAGAGAGAGAGGAGAGAGAGAGGAGAGAGAGAGGAGAGAGAGAGAGAGAGAGAGAGAGAGAGAGAGAGAGAGAGAGAGAGAGAGAGAGAGAGAGAGAGAGAGAGAGAGAGAGAGAGAGAGAGAGAGAGAGAGAGAGACAGAGAGACAGAGAGACAGAGACAGACAGACAGAGACAGAGAGGGACAGAGAGAAGAGAGAGACAGAGAGAGAGAGAGAGAGAGAGAGAGAGAGAGAGAGAGAGAGAGGAGAGAGAGAGAGAGAGAGAGAGAGAGAGAGAGAGAGAGAGAGAGGGAGAGAGAGAGAGAGAGAGAGAGAGAGAGAGAGAGAGAGAGAGAGAGAGAGAGAGGAGAGAGAGAGAGAGAGAGAGAGAGAGAGAGAGAGAGAGAGAGAGAGAGAGAGAGAGAGAGAGAGAGAGAGAAGAGAGAGAGAGAGAGAGAGAGGAGAGACAGGAGAGAGAGAGGAGGGAGAGAGAGGAGAGAGAGATAGAGAGAGAGAGGAGGAGGAGGAGGGAGAGAGAGGAGGAGGGAGGGGAGAGAGAGACAGAGACAGAGAGAGAGGAAGAGGAGAGAGGAGAGAGAGAGAGAGAGAGAGAGAGAGGAGACAGAGAGAGCTCACTACTTTTCAGTACAATATATTGTACAATAGTATAATAGTGTCCTATTTAGTACAGTATGTGACTCCACCATAAGCATTTGTAGGAAAAACCATACCTGTAGGTTGGGTCCTATCCAAGGTTTCAGGCAGCCACTGGGGATCTTGGAATGTGGCCCCCTCACATAATAGGAGACGACTGTCATTTTTGTAATTAGTTGAAATATAATGGACATATAAAAAGAGTTCTCAGCTTGATTTCAGGCTGTATAATGGGCACCCAGGTCAAGGTTTGCTGCTACAGAAAGAAGTGAAGCAGGTTTAAAGGACCCCTGGAACCCATGGTCAGCCAAGACAAGGCTGTACAGAATTCTCCGCACTGCTAATGAAGACAAGGTCCCGGCGCAGACAAGCTGCTTTGTAGACAGGACATGCTCAGAGCTGCTGCTCCTGGGGCCACAGGGGTGGGGGTCAGGGGGACAGTCTGTGTGGCTGTCTTGGAAAACACAGTTGTCCCATGGTAAGTAGCACGTACTAGTGACTGTGGAATTGTATTCCCATCATTCTTCCAGCCGTTATTATTGCTATTCTGCATCTGGAAACTGAGCACTGCAACAGAGAAAAAGGTGGGACGTCTTGGGGGTGTGGGGTTGTCCTAAGGAAACCCCATCAAACTGCAAGCCCCGCCCCCATGTCCTTTGAAAGCCACTGGGTTCCAGGTCAAGTCCAAACTCCCAGTTCTTGTTATACCTCCACTGTACTGATCAGAATTCTAGGTTAAAAGCAGAAAAAGTCACTCTACTTACCCTGAAGAAGACGGGATTTTATGTTTTCGGTTGTGAGCCTAGGTTTTAATGGCTGAGCCTGAGGCAGGGAACTTTCAAAGGACATTAGCAGTATCAACTTCTCTTGCATGGAAAATTTACATCTGAAGGCCTGTATTCTATTCCCAGCACCAAGGAAGCCAAGTACGGCAGCAGGCACCATGCCCCTGTTATTCCAGAGTCAGAAGAGCAAAGACAGAAGGGTCCTAAGTTCAAGGTTAATAGAGAGTTTGTGGGCAGCATAGTACACACGAGAAACTGTCTCAGAAAACCAAAACAACAGAAACATTAGCAGCGCTCAGAATTTTGTGGGGAAGTCGGGAGTATAGGCTTGGAGGATTCTGCCCCAATAGAAGGACCAGTGCCTCTATCAAAAAAACCAGAGGCGGCAAACTAGTGCTGACACTGCTGGTTAGTGAGTCACCACTGGGTCCCCTGCTATTTAAGCAAGCTGGAGGCTGCTGGGCCAGTCTACAAGTGGTCTCCACATCATCCTATGGCTATGTCTCATTGGAAGATTCAAAATCATCCCATGGTGGTGGCCTAGCTGCAAGGGAGTCTGGGGAGGAGTTGCTGGGAAGCCCACAATCCTTTGAGAAGATTCTGGAATACAGAAGGAGTGTGCAAAACCTTTGAGTAACTACAGGGCATCACGCATCCGTGGCCCTATGAAGCTCTAAGTGGGTTTTGTCATTGATTCACTGCCCTGGTTCTCTCATGTGACTGTCTCTACCCTCGTCCCCTGGTTATCTCTTGTCAGTCTCCCCTCCTCAAAGCTCTTTCTACTTCTTCTACTGGCTGCTCCGTTGTCTGCCAGGTCCCTGTATAGGCATCTCCCCTAGCCTACCACAGCCAATGGCTCCATCTGTTCCTGGGTCTATCTTCCCCTTAAGTGGGTCACAGGGCAGACTGTACCTTTCCTACCTCAGGATCCAGCATGTGATCAATGAATTGGCACACAGTAGGTGCACTGCTCAGGTGCGTGAAGAGTGAATAATCAAGTCCACACCCCCAGAGATTCCCATGGTTCAGAGCTGGGTCTGAGGCCCAAGGCCTGTCAGGTAGCTCTCAATAGACATACTGATTTCCCCTCCATCCCCCAAAGAAAGGAGCACACAGGGTCCCTCAACCCAGAACAGCACCCAGGGCCAACAGCAAAGGAGAAAGACCCAGCAAGACAGGAGGTCTCCCTAGTCACATTGAAGGTGACTCTGTTTTCATGCTAAGCACATTTTCCTACCGAAGGGTGTGGAAGGATGTGGCAGGCTGGGCTCACTTGTCTCCTCTGAGGGGAAGGCATGCTGTTGGCAGGGCCTACAGGAGACGCATGCAGGGGATAATTAGAAGCGAAGCTTTGGATGTTTTTATAACGAGCCTGAGCACTTTCCACTCAACTGACATTCCACTGCTCAAATCAACGTCATCCTCACGTCTAATGGCAAATGACAGTGTTTATGTAAAAGAGAGGAACAAGAGGAGGCATATGGACCCCAGTCGTCCAGCCCGTCTCCCTTCCGATCCTACGTCTCCACTTCTCCTTGCCTTCGCTGTCAAGTTGGGTCATGGTGGGTGAGAATTTGGACCCCAGAGGCCAGTGACATCTGCATGAGGGGTCAAAGTCAGAGAGAATGGAGGCCAGCCTGGGGAGGGGGTGTCAGAGTTGAGTGTGTATTCATGCATCTGTGTATAGTTTGTGTGTATGTGTGTGTGGTGTGTGTGTGTTTTGCATGTGTGTGGTGTGTGTGTGTGTGTTTGTAGGTGTGTGGTGGGTGTGTGTGTATGTGTGTGTGTGTATATGTGTGTGTTTGTATGTGTTTGGGTGTGTATTGATGTGTATGTGTATGTGTGTGTATGTGTGTGTATGTGTGTGTGTGTGTTTGTGTGTGCAGGTGCACTGTGAGTGTGTGTGTATGTGTATATATATATATGTGTGTGTGTGTGTGTGTGTGTATGTATGTGTGTGTGTATATGTGTGTATGTGTGTATGTGTGTGTGTGTATGTGTGTGTGTGTGTGTGTGTGTGTGTGTGTATGTGTGTGTGTGTGTGTGTGTGTGTGTGTGTGTGTGTGTGTGTGTGTGTGCCTGTTACTTCTATGCACAGCTCTCAGTACAAAAGCACCCACAATTTAAAAGGCAGTGCATCCCTTCCATTCCTAGCCTCTACTCTCCCCTAAGTACCCCAGCCTCTCAGTGGCAGGTCTGTCTGACCGGCAGCCTCCCACTCTCCTAAGGGTGGGATCTAAGCAACCTCATCCCATACTTTCTTCCTCCTTATTTTCTTCCAACCTCTCTCTTTCCTTCCTGCCCTGCCTTGGCCTCAAATGTGAAAATCTTAAATCTTGGTATTCATCACTTTAAGGAAACAGATCCAGGCCTACAATCTGACCCTTGGGAAGTTGAGGCAGGAGGATTGTAAGCCCAGAGTTCGCCTGGATAACTGCATGGGTTTCATGCTAGCATAGGGAACTCAGTGAGGTCCTGTCTCAAATGTGTGTGTGTGTGTGTGTGTGTGTGTGCTTTTATGCATGTGTGTGTATGTTTCATGGGTGTGGGTTTGTAAATACCTGTGCGAGTGCAGAGGTCAGAGCAAGATGTCCGGCCTCCTCCCTCAGGCCTTATTGCCTTGAGACAGAATCTCTTACCAAATCAGAAGGTCTCTTTTTTGGCTAGGCTGGTTAGCTGGTGAGCTCTCTGGGCATCTGCCTGCTTGTCCTGTCCCCTCAGTGCTGGAGTCATAGGCACACGTAGCTTCGTTTAAGATTTTTGTCTGGCTCTGGGAATTTGAGCTCCAGTCTCCATATCTTCACATTTGTGGAGTAAATACTCCTGCTCCCTGAGCAATCTCCCCAAACCCCTACCTCAGATTTTCTTTTAAAAAGGAAAAGAGGCTGGGAGTGTAGCTCAGTGGTGGAATGCTTGCCTGGTCTAGACAAGGCCCTGCGTTTCTTCCTCAGCAATGATGAAAATAAAGGAAAGACAAGAGGAGCTAACTTCCTAGCAACAATGTTCTCTGGGCCTTAGAGAACCTCTGTCAGATAACTTTGCTCCCAAAGGCTTTACTTTCATAAAACCTTGCTATTGTCGTTTGGTGTCCCTGTGTCTGGGGCCACCAGGGCATTGAACTGTCTTTCTGAGAACATGAGACCTGAAACTGGAGGTCACAGTCTCATCTGCTCAAGTCCCTGGTGGGCAGGGTGGTACCCTGTGAGGTCTCCTGGCTTCCAGGCTAATCTAACCTCAGAACTTCCTGCTGTTCACTGCTTTGTCCTCCCAATCTCCTTCTATCTCCAGAAGTGCAGGTCATTCCTTTACGGGCCGGTTGGGCTCTAGTCAGCCTGATCACCTGATCATCACACTCACTGCGTCTGACCCTCTGCCAGCCCACATGGTCCTTGCTATAGTCTCTCCACAGATTCACGCTGCAAACCCCAGGAAAGCAGAGATGCTGTGTGTTGGCGTGTTTAGCATAGCATGATCAGCTCCCAGGTCAGTCTGCTGTATACTTCAGCAGTAGACACAGAGGCAAAAAGGAAGCCACTTCGAGACCCACAGGTTCCCAGCCTTGATGAGTCATTGGCTTTAATGTCAAATCTGTCCTTCTTACCCATGCTTTTGGTATTCTGGGCAGAGATGGTGGTCTTGGTATAGGGTGTTCCTCTAGCTTGTGACAGTTTCTTTCTAGACCCATTTGTGGACCTTTAACAAGTGATTTGATACTTTCTTATATGTCTGCCAAGTTACAGTCAGACTGTCCCGGGTGGATGGAGCAGTTTCCTCTTACTTATTAGCTGTCTGCGGTAATCCGATCATAGGGATGCCTGCTTTTCTCTTCAGGACCCATGTCTGCATCTCCAGCACTGGGTGCTTTAGAATACTAGAAATAAACAAGCAAATACTGGAAAACCCACTAGAAACACCAACTAATACCTATTTCCCATTTCCTATTTTTCTTTAAATCCCTTTTGACCCCATGCGGGGGGGTCCCAGATGTTTACAACTATCATGTTTTTAAAAGTCCAGCTACACCTGGACAGGTGTCCAGTGGTTAAGTGCTTCTGCAGAGGACCTGGCTTCAGTTCCCAGCACCCACAAGACAGTTCAGAATTGTCCTTAAGTCCAGTCCCAAGGGGAATCCATCCCTCTCCCTGGACTCTGGTCATCGGATGCATACATACATGGAGGCAAAATACCCATACACACAGAATAAAGTAAATCTTTCAAAAACTGCACGTGGCCAGGTGTTGGTGGCACATACCTTTAATCCCAGCAGTCAGGAGGCAGAGGCAGGTGAATCTCTGAGTTCAAGAGAGTTTTAGGTCAGCCAGGGCTACACAGAGAAACTCCATCTCAAAAAACCGAAAGAAGAAAAAGAGGAAGGAGAAGAAGAAGAAGAAGAAGAAGAAGAAGAAGAAGAAGAAGGAAGAAAAGAAGAGAAGGAGAAAGAAGGAGAAGGAGAAAAAGAAGAAGAAGAAGGAGGAAGGAAAAGAAGAAAAAAAAAGAAGAAAAAAAAAAGAAAAGAAGAAGAAGAAGTAGTAGTACAGAAGAAGAAGAGGAGGAAGGAGGAGGAGGAGGAGGAGGAGAAGAAGGAGGAAGGAGAAGAGAAGGAGAAAGAAAGGAGAAGAAGAAGAAGAAGAAGAAGAAGAAGAAGAAGAAGAAGAAGAAGAAGAAGAAGAAGAAGAAGAAGAAGAAAAAAGCCAACCACCCAGCCCAAAAACCCCAAACCAACACCAACAACCCCTGCCAAAACCAACCCAAAACAACAGCCCCCAAAAACAAACCCCAAATTTCACACTTCCCATCATAGTGGATTATAAGAATTTTCTCTCTGAAGGCAGGTGGCTCATTGTGTGTTTCTTGGCATAGTCATTACAGCTTGGTATAGAAAACACCCAGGTTGGAGTTTTCTAAAAGACATGTAAGGTAAAGACCCAGTGGCCTCCTGCAAACACAGAGGCTGAGCTCTGCAAGAACAGATTCCTTCTGAAGTTCCAAACAGTTTCTGGCACCAGAAGCTGAGAAGGAAGCCGGGAAATTCAAACTAAAGTCGATGGTCTGAAAATGTCCAATTTCAGAGTTGTGGCTATGAGATTCCTCATCCTGTCCAGCAGAGGGCGCACTCCTGAGAGCAGAAGTGTCCAGATCTTGAGAGGGTGGTAGGTTGTTTATGCATCCTGGTACAGAGACTGTCTGAAGTGCCCTCTTAGGTGGATTGAATGAGAAGTGCTCAGGCATTTGAAGACTCAGTCCTCACTTGATGGTGCTGTTTAGGAAGACTTAGTGTAGCTTTGTTGGAGGAAGTGTGTCCTGGGACCAACTTCAAGAGTTCATGGCCTGGTCCTACTAGTCTGCTTTCGCTGTTTCTGGCTTGTGTTTGCCATGTGAGCCCTCAGCTTCACTCCTGCTGCTATGCTGACACTGCTATGCTGACACACCTCCATGCTTCTCTGCAACTGTAAGTCCTAATGGCTCTAAATTTCTTATATCTGTCCTTACAATTTTATATTTTCTTCCTGTGGAAGAAAATCTTTAGAGCCGTGTATGTGTGTGTGTGGGTGTGCGCGCGCAATGTACATTGATATATTTGTGCTTGCATGTGTAGGGATATCTATCTATCTATCTATCTATCTATCTATCTATCTATCTATAGATATATATGTGTGTGTAGACATGAACATATGGAGGCCATATTACACATGTATGAGAATATGTATGTATAGGCACACATGAACACATGGAGGCTAGCTCACACATGTGTGGGAATACACATGTGTGGGTGCACATGAGCACATGGAGATCAGACATTGATGTCAGGTGTTTTCCTCAATCTTTTCCCACTCTGTTGAGACAAAAATCTACTGCAGGCTCCTTGCTGATTCTGGCTAGGCTAGCTGGCCAGCTTGCCTGAGCGAACCCCATGTCTGCCCCCTAAGCTCTAGGGTTCCAGGTAGATGCCCCCCAGCTTTCTCCCAGGTTCCAGGATTTGATCCTCACACTCCATGGTAAGTGCTTTACTCACTGAGCCATGACTCCGTTCCCTTTAGGTTTTAAAATTCTTTTTTTTTTTTTTGGTTCTTTTTAGCTGGGGAAGGGCCCACGCACCCACCCCCTTATTAAGGAACCCACCCACCCTCACATCTTATCTATTCTTGTTAAAAGAGAAAGAATCGATTGGTTCTGGCATATTTAGTATGTATCTGGCATGTTTCACTAAGCATTCATTTAAAAAAAAAACCAGTTTTTAGATTTTCTTCTGGGATTTCTTGATATATCATTCTGTCTGAAAGTAACATGATTTCATCACATCCTCAGAAATTATGGCTTTTCTCTTTGCTTTATTTAGAAACAATCAGGATGAGAATTCCAGTCCAGCGTGGGCCAACACACACCATCCTTGCCACCCAATTCTGGTCCCAGTGAAATGTCAATGCCCATGGTTCTTATCATGACACGTGACATTCAGTTTAATTTGGCATTTTTTTTTCTCTAGAAAATTGAACTGAGAATAAATACCAACCATCATGAGGTATAAATGTATTTATGGAAATGGGTTTTAGCCTATTAACAGGTGAGCTGCTTTAAACATCCTGTCTTCCAATTTCCCCGCTTAGTTCTATAGAATGTCTGTCAAAACCAAATTGGATACTTTGGTGTGTTAATGCATCTCATGCTTTCCCACTTGTATTTCACACAACTGAAGTGTGTGTACATGCATGTGTGCACATCTCTGTGTGTGCATGCACATGTGTATGTGTGTGCCATATGTATATATATATGTATGTGCATGTGTGTATATGTGTGTGCCCATGTGTGTGTGCATATGTGCATGTGTGTCCTAAGGTCTCTGTGAGGATCCTAACATTTGCCAGCATAGGCTGAAGCTCTGAGGCTCCGTGAGAAGGCCTAACTAAGTAGAAGCCCACACACTCTCTGCTTAAACACTGAGAAGCTGTGAACCCAGTGAATGGATCTCTAGATAAGACTGACTGTATCTCTCCTTCAGCTATACCTAGTGAATGGCAAAACAAATCACCTATAGAAGTGTGGTTATAAGATAGCACCAGGAAAATATTCAAGGAAAAATGGATTGCCACTGCCTGATCTGATGATGATGATGAGTACATGATGTGTTCTGATGTTGGGTACATACATGAAATGATCTGGTGATGGGTACATGACCTGATGTTGGGTACATGATCTGATGTTGGGTACATGACATGATATGATGATCTGATGATTGGATATGATATGATGGGTACATAATATGATCTGATGTTGGGTACATGGCATGATCTGATATTGGGTACATGACATGATCTGATGATGGGTACAGGACATGATCTGATTATGGGTACGTGACATGAGGGTACATGACATGATCTGATGCTGGGTACATGACATGATCTGATGCTGGGTACATGACATGATCTGATGCTGGGTACATGACATGATCTGATGATGGGTACATGACATGACATGATGATACATGACATGATCTGGTACATGACATGATGATCTGATGTTGGGTACATGACATGATCTGATATTGGGTACATGACATGATCTGATGATGGGTACATGATGTGATCTGATGATGGGTACATGACATGACATGATCTGATGATGGGTACATGACACGATAGAAGAACACAAAATTCTTATATTGTTTATTTTGAAAAGGACAGTTTCTTTCTTTTTTAATTTCTATGGAACTTAACAAAATTTCCACAATTGATGTTATCACACATTTATATTAATAGTAGTGATCTGTTGGTGTGTGTGTGTGTGTGTGTGTGTGTGTGTGTGTGTGTGTGTGTGTGTGTATGCGTGCATGCATGCACATACATGTTTGAGAAAGTAGGAGACAGAGTATCCTTTAGCTAAAGGGCTTACCAGAGCATAACAGAATGTGGTGGTTTGAATATATTTGGCCCACATAAACTCATGTGTTTGAATGCATAGCCCATGGGGAGTGGCGTCACTAGGATGTGTGGCCCTGTTAGAGCAGTGCCCTGGGCTCAGCCAATAATGTACATTACTCCAATATGACCCTACTCACATACTCAAAGCTTTAAATAGCCTTTGTTAACCCCATTAAAATGAGCTATCTCACTGAAGTTGCCTTCTGAGAATCTGTTCTCTCTCTTCTCATCACTGTTTGAGATCTCTGGGCCTTGGCTGCCCTGCCTTGCTTCCCCTCTCAGGCTCCAATGGAGGGGAAGTCGAGACTGGATAACAACACATGGGTTGGGGGGTAGACACAAAGAGAGAGGACGGGGACACTCTGTGTCTCTACACAGAAGAATCGCAGCTCAGTATTTTCTTAGAGCAGTTGAGGCAAGGTGATCCTAGAAGGCAACCACCTTTTTCTCTCCCCGGAAATACAAATGTAGGGATTTAGGGTCGTCAAGTTCTTCCAGGCATGAGCCTGAGTTAAAGGCAACCTCTTTGGGACAGCCTTGGAGATTCCTGAGTTAGTCTAGATGCATGAGTCCCGCAAAGAGGACAGGACCTTCGAGTTTGGGTGAGCAAGAGCTCTTGGCTGGGACAGGGGATAAGGAATGCCCTCAGGGACAGACAGCAGAACACAAGGCTAACTGGAGAGAATTCACTTTTGCAATAGTTTTGACCTAAAGGCAATTGGGAAAGAGAGTGAGGAGCCTGATCCAGAGGGAGGAGGTGGCCAGCTGGATACATTCCAGGCTCCAAGAAGGATGAGTGATTCAAATCTTGGGGTGTCATCCATGTACAGGCAGACACAGTAGAATGGGGCTCGCCCAGGAAGGCAGAGATCCTGGGATTCTGCACCTTGTGGATCCAACACTGACTCTTCCTGATTCTAAGGCACCTTCTCCCCACACATGGCTCTTCTAGAATGGCCAGTGCGGGATGGGGAGATTGGGGTGGGAGTGGGGTAGGGTTGAGGCAGACCTCTGTCTCCATCCCTGAGGCAGCATCTCAGGTCCCAGATGGGACACTGTCAAGCCCCACACAGAGTCTCAGGTGTTTGTCATCATGAATTAATGATTTCAAAGAGCAGAAAGGTTCTCCCTGGGGCAGAGGCTATTGTTCACGTTCTTCCTTGAGCAGGCGGCTGAGAGCACTACCTTCCTGGGATCCCCCACTGAGGCTGAGAGCTTAGAGACTATGCTTGCTCTCTGGACAGCTTTAGTCAGGAAACAAACACGAGAAACACTCTTCAAAGAAATAGAAGCCTCAGTTTTTATAAAGAAATATCTCCCAGGTTGTAAATTCATAAAATCCAGTGTAGCAGGACTGAACCTTCTCAGTATGAGATTTATCTGAGTCTAGGATTACATAATGGTTTTCAATACTTGGGAACACAAAACCACTTGAACTCATTGTTTAGTTTGCAGTCTCTGTGGCCTTTTGCCAGCACTGGTTACATTCCCAGAGTTTGAGTTCTCCTTCTGAGTTGAAATTGTGAAGGTTTTGTTTGGTTTTGGTTTTGTCTTCTGAGACAGGGTCTTGTGTAGTAGCTCTGGCCAGCCTCAAACTCACTATGTAGCTGATAATCACCACGAACTCGTTGTTCTGCCTCTACTTTAAGTTCTGGGATTCGGTTTTTTATTTTGTTGGGATGGAATCTTCCCGTGGAATGATGGTGACCCCGAAGTAGCTATGCAGACTACGTTGGCTTCCAACTTGGAGGTAATCCCCTGTCCCTGCTTTACTAGGTCTGGGATGACAGGCAGGCACTACTATGCCCAGCTTAAAAATTGTGTTTGAATAGGTCCAAGTCTTTCCTCTTAGTGGAGGGGGATACTCAGTATCCTCCTGTGGTCTCCGGATCCCATGGGTGTGTGCTCTTTTTTTAAATTTTCCTCCTTTGTTTCTGCAATTTCAAGGGATGCTGCAATGATTATCTTCCTATGCATATAGTTTCTTACCTGTAAAGTACACCTAAGATAATTCCCGACACATAACAATAGCAATGGATGTCCATATGGAGCCCGTGACCTCCGCAGACACAGGTTTCTGTCCTGGCTTACAGTACCAGCTATGAATTGCCTCCTGTGGAGTGGGCATTGCATTCCATCAGAAAGCAATCGGTTACACCCATAACGGTTGTGTTTCTATTGCAGTGATAGGCAAAACTGTACCACATCAGTGTTGTAGCATGCAGGGACTTTAGTTTAGCTGAGTCCAACTGTAGGTGCCAGTTCTCCACAGTAGTTTTCAGAGCACCTTCCATCGCTATGAAAGCCTACCGGCAGGAAGAGTGCTTCCAGTTCAGCCCCAGCTTGACTCTCTATGCCCCATCGCAAACCATGCAGTATCTTCAGAAATTGAGACACGCCATCTAGTTCTGCCTTGCAATCAGCAGCGTTAGCAATTTATTTACTTATTTATTTATTTATTTATTTATTTATTTATTTATTTATTTGGTTTGTTAGGCCGTAGGGGCCTCCCTGGACAACAGCCCATTGGAAGACAGCCCACTCTTGCCACTAGGAGTTTTATTATACAAGCTTGTGGTTTCTGTGACAGCCCTTTGCTCACTCACATAGGAAGCCTCTGTTTAATCCTTAATGGCTGTCTTTACTGGACTCCCAGATACTTTGTAAGTCTGTAAGACACTCAGGTTAGCATTATATAAAGAAAACGTTTTAGAGACAGTGGGCAGGATCTCGGAACACCCACCATCATCCCTTCCCTGTAATTACCAATTGGTTTTTAGTTGGCTAAGCGGAGCGGCAAAGGAGAGTGGCTGAGAGGAGTAGCTAAGGGGAGTGGCTAAGGGGAGTGACTAGGGTGAGGGGCTAAGTAGCTAAGGGGAGTAACTAATGGGAAGTAGCTAAGGGGAGCGGCTAAGGGGAGTGGCTAAGAGGAGTGGCTAAGGGGCGTGGCTAAGAGGAGGGGCTAAAACAAAATGGCTAAGAGGAGTGTATCTTGAAAGAGAGGCTGTCAAGAAAAAACAAAAAAAAAAAAAAAAAAAAAAAAAAAAAAAAAAAAAAGCCTGTCATTTGCACCGATTGTTTCAAAACAGCAATGTTGGGTACAGCAACGTGGGGTGTGGGGTGCGGAGTGTGGGGTGTGTGTGTGTGAGGGCCACACCAATACTCAATCTAACTCTCCATGGATCAACTGAATCAACTCCATGAGTCATCTGACCTCCTCATGTTGGCATGCTGCTGCTGTGGTGGAGCCACCGTTCATCTCCCGATCCATGACGTCTCAGCAGTGCTGGCTTGTACCGCTTGGCTTGGAGCAAGCCCCGGGCCTGCACTATAGTCAGCTGTATCTGCCCCGGGAGCCAGCTCCTTGTTTTTTATAGGCTCCAGGCCAGCACTGTGGCCCTGCCTTTCCGTTAGCTACATCTGGTGGCTGAAAAGCCGAGAGCTTGGCAAACAGACTCTAGCCCTGTGTACTGTCTTCTAGGGGAGAACTGTACAGCCCGCACTCTCAGGGGATGATTGCTCATCGTGGGTCAGGCTTAATCTTTTCACCTGTCTTCTCTTACCACTCGGGTCTTCTGTGAACTCCCACAGTCTTTACGGACTTCTAGAAGCTCACCACACAGAATCTCGGTTTCTCTAATGTCTTCCCCCAGGTACTCTGGCTCTCCACGAATCCTGAGGAATTTGCCTTCAAGTGACCCAGACAGGCCCGTTTGTCTCCATTGCTCCTTCTCTCACTCCCTCCTTATTGCTTCATCACTTTACGAATGCGATTTACCCGTCTGCTTGTCATTCAGATCCACCAAAGCCTCTTCGAACTCATACGGTCATAGCCTATCATGAAGCTCTAGACCTCTCGCGAGATTCTGCTGAACCAATCGCTTTCTGAGCTCTCCGGTGAACATAGTTCTGTCTGGCTCAGAAAACATGGCACCAAACTCTACCACTCTCCTCTCTGTGCCCGTTCTCCCTGTGATTTCTTCCAGTCTCTGATGCACGTGATGACCTCAGCAGATGGTAACCAAGTGTCCCCAACAACTTGTACGAGCCGGTCCACCAGAGACCAATTTCCTGCACATGGCCTTTGTCTCAGGGAGGGATGGGACATCTCGCTACTCAGTTTCTCTACTTCTACAGCAGTTAGATTGATCCCATTTGCCTCCGTGCCCCACCACTCCACAACGCACTCTGTGGCATGCCTTTCTTTGTTTACTGTCCCTTACACTGGCAAGATGGCTCAGTAGCTAAAGGTCCTTGCCTCAAAGCTTGATGACTTGAGTTCAGTTCCTGAAACCCACAAAGTGAAAAGAAAGAATTGACTCCTGCAAGCTGTCCTAACACACGCACGCACGCATGCACGCACGCACGCACACGCACACCTTGGTGTATGCCCATGTGCACACCATCCCCTGCTAAATAAAAACATATAAAACAAAATGTTAAAGTATTTCCCACTTCAAGCAGTTCAAGTTCTAAGTACCCAATGTTTGTCATTTTCTCTTTCTGGGCCTTTGCTGAGACTCTCTGCCGACTCATGGATCTCCCCTTCCTGTCTATAAGTGATGGACCCGAGGGGTGTCTTCTATTATGTCTACTGTGCTCTCCTCCTCCTATGTCTCTAGTTCTTCTACTGGAATCCAAATGTTTGGATCCTAGGAAGGGCTCTTTAGCACAGATCTAACATGTGCTCTCTTGACTTCTCAGCTCAAGAAAAAAACAAGCCAGGGCCAGAGATATGGCTCAGTGGTTAAGAGAGCCAACTGTTTTTCTAGAGGACCTAGGTTCGATTCCCAGCACCCACAAGACAGCTTACAGCTGTGTAATCCAGTTCCATGGGATCCAACACCCTCACAGGTAAAACACTAGTACACATAAAAATAAAATAAGTAAAAAGTGAAACAAGTACCTAAAATAAAATGTGTAATCCAGTTCCATTTGGGATCCAACACATGTCCCTTTCACAGGTGAAAAACACTAGTACCACAAAAAATAAAATTTAAAAAAGTTAAAGAAGCAAGCACATTCTCTAGGCCTTCCACCATTTTCAAGGTATCTCCATAGTCACCCAGTGGGCCCCACTCATTAAGCAAGGACACCATTCTTCAGTCATTGACCCGTCCAGAGCCAGAGGCTTTCTAACACAGAGGACACTAGTCTCATGTCCCTTTCCCATTGTAGTTCCTCCCATGAACAGGAAAATCTCCATAGTCACCCAGTGGGCTCCACTCATTAAGCAAGCACACCATTCTGTACCACAAAAAGGAAGACAGTCACCCTGGGGTTCTCCCCTTTGGTACTCCCCTTCTTAGACGACTCAGCCTTGGTTGTGTGTCTTATCACGATGATGTGGAACCTAAGTGAGGGCTGGTAGCCATATTGGGATTTCCTTTGGACATTCTTCTCCCATATGGGTCAGCCTTAGTTGCAGGTCTCAGCACCCATGGCAGAGGCTGTGTTATTAGTTTTCCCTAACACATCTGTGGTTCTGTTGGCTTCTATTCAGGAAATAACTGTGTTGTGTAACTTTTCCTGGGGAGATATAAGTAGATACTCATTCAATCTAGATAGGTCCATGATCACAGACCAAAGAAACACCACCACTCAAATCTAGTTCTGTGAACGAGTGAATTTATTGGGGGACAATTTATAGGAACATGGGTGAGGGGTTACTTTCAGGCACATGGGTTACTCAAAGACAGGTGCATTGCCAGAGAATTTACCCCAGCATAGGTGATAAATCATGAAAACAGTATTTCTAGAGCTTCCTGAACAACATCTTGGCCAGTGGGAAAGTCTCACTCCAGGATCTTTTACTATTTATGTAGGCGGTCTTGTGAACCTTGCAAGTTTCAGGAACATTCTGAATCTTGTGAGTTGTTTTCATCCTCATCTTTATTTCATCCTACATGATAATTGACAGGTGACTCCAAAGCAAAGTTTGCAGACTTCAGATAGGAATCTTCAAAAGTTTTAATCAGCTCCACAAATGTGTTGGGAGGATGGAGCCACATCTCTTTCTGCCAGTAACATAGGTGTCATCCCTTTGAGGCAATGGGGACAAGAACATCCAGTATCTGCCAGAAACCTCAGAATTACTGAGGCCTTGTGGGAAACACAAGTCCTCAGTCCCACCCCAGAGATGTTGAATCAAAATCCATCTATGAGTAAGTCCCACAGGACATTTGTGCAGTATCACACATCCCCTCCCCCATCACTCATTCATCCAAGGATGTGTTCCGTACATGTTTATAGAGGTCAAGTCTTATAATCCACTGTGCCAGGTACAGCAGGGTCCATGAGGTGACATTGCAATGACTTTCTCAGAGCTCATGATTTGATAGAGAAGAGTTGACATTAAAGGGATTTTTACCCAAGGGACTTATTTCTGCATTTGGTGCAGGGTTGACGGGTAACAGCACAGTGGAGGGCAACACACATTTGCACAGGACCTTGAAGGGTGTGAGGAGTTTGCATATTTAAAGAAAGGGGTGGATATGATGGGCTGCCCATGGGGTCAGTGCAGTAATTCAAGGGAAATAGGGGTCAGGGCTGGAGAGAGAAGTCAGGATGGCACAAAGGGGCAAACTGAGAATGCCAGCTCGGGGAATTGGACTTTTGTCTTGTAGCTGGTAGGAAGCTGGAAAGAAACTCAAAGAGTAGATGCTTAAGGAAATGTGGCTCCTACAAGTGATGCAGGTGTGGCGGCTGTGTCACACGTGTGCCAGGAGGTGGCAGAGAGGAGACAGGCTATGTCTATGCTCAGCATTCTGATCTATGGACATCTGAAAGTAAGCAAGCAAGTAAGTAAGTAAGTAAGTAAGAAGTAGTAAGTAAGTGTAAGTAGCCTAATACTCCCTGGAAAAAGTGAGCCTGAGAAGACCACCAGGCCCAACAACTCCAGGGACCAGGAGCAAGCAGAGCCTAGGACTAGTGCTCTGTGTGACTGATGCTGCCACTGCAGGGCACGCCTAGAATTCTGTGTGGAGAGACAGGAACAAGAGACCCTGCACAACAAGGTGGGTAGTGAGAATTGATGCTCAAAAGTTGTCCTCTGATTTCCACATATGTGCTGTGATAGGCGTACACACACACACACACACACACACACACACACACACACACACACACCCTTTTTTTTTAAGAAAGAAAGAAATTAAGGGAAAAATTGCTTTCTCTCTGGAAATGGGGACTGGTATCCATAGTGCAGCTCTGGAGGGTAGAGCCAGGCAGATGGGGCAGCCTAGGTGGCATCTCACGGCCCTGTCTCAAATTAGAGAGGCCAACAAGATCTATTTTCTCCTCTGGGAGTTGGGAACACCATTCTCTGACTACTCTGCTGTGTTGTGCACTGCCTTATGAGGGTGACAGGGTCGAAGACGTCCAGGGCACGAATGACAGAAACCGCCACAGGTACACAAACAGGATGATGATTCTCCAGCCCTAAGGGAGGAGACCTGCACCTCTGGCACTGTCTTCTCACAAATGGCCACTAGGGGGTCTGCAAGACTTGCTGATCAGCCAGGCAAGCAGAAAGCAGCCTGCTTGCTTCCTACAAAGAAAACTTCCCCCACTTCTCTATTCAAGACCCCCTTCCCAGCCCTTCTGAATCAAAGAGTTCATGCTCTCTAACCCTGGGGTTGCCTACAGGGCTACACAAAGCAAAGATCAAAGCCCCCCCCAGGCCCCCAGGGGTCACTCCTGTGAGGGACCAGAGATGTTCCAGTGCAGAGGCTTGGGTCTGAAACTTCCCTAGACCTGAGTCAGAACTACCCAGGACAGGTTGGGGCCCGACTTTCAAACAAGACCCCTGCCCCAGCAGTGAATACTAAAGGTTTGGAAATTCTTTTCTTGCAAACGAACTGAACAAGTGTCATTAAAATATGGTAGGTGATGATGAATTCTCTGGTACTGGAGGCATTCAAGCAGAAGCTTCAAGCACACAAGCACCACGTTTACTGAATGCCCTCTCACTGTCTGTCAGCACAGGAACCTCCCTTATTGCAGGACCAGTAGGACCTGGCACTTGGATGCAGGACTTGACACTCGGATGCAGAAAATCAAGTATGTACTTTGAGTACCTTAGCAACTGCATCTCTGGTCCTTCCGCGGCTGGCTTGGGGCCAGGGATGTTAAAAACGCCCTGACTGACTAAGCACAGAGAGAAGTCTGAGGGCCAGGTGTCCTTCCACACCATCTTGCTATCAATTTATTTGCTCCATAGATGATGTGATATGTGCATATGATGTGATATACACACATATATATATACACATTGCATGATATGTACATATGCACAGTTGTCTCTCTCATATACAATGTGAAATGTGCATGTGATGTGATATGTAAACATATACATTGCATGATATGTACATATGCACAGTTGTGTCTCTCATATATGATGTGATATGTGTCTACGATGTGTTATGTATACATATACAATGCATGTTATGTACATATGCACAGTTATTGTTTCTCTTATACATGATGTGTTTCTACCTTTTTACCCCTCTGGATTGTGTCGAAGAAAACGCTACACATACTTGTTTTCTAGTAACTTTTCAAAGCTGCTTGATGATGGTACATGACTTTAATCCCAGGTCTCCAGAGGCAGAGACAGATGAATCCCTTTGAAGCCAGCCTGGTCTACAGAGTGAGTTCCAAGACAGCCAGAGCTATGCAGAGAAACCATGTCTCAAAAACAAAAACAAACAAACAAGAACTTTTCCTCGCCCTCACCATATGGACTCAGGGAACATAAAAGCAGACATTTTGAAGTATGCTGACATTTAGTTCTGGGAGCTCACAGTGTTGCACAGCTGTCAGATATGAAGGGAGCTGGGTGGGGTAGGTTTCTATGCACAGCCCTTTCCTCAAACAACAAAACCCCTCAAGCTTTTTGTCAGTGACAACAAAGCCAAAATATTGACCCTGGACGGCAGTAAAAATGTCACTAATTGGTTGTGACACTTGCTGCTTTCAATAGACGACCCCCACTCTTCTCTCACTCCATGGTACTCATGAGCGGTATCTCAGTGCTGGCCAGGGAAGGGAATCCTGTGTGTGTGACTCTCTGCTGACCACAGGTCCACCTGTCAGTGTGTGTTCTTAGGTCCCTTGAGACTCAAATGTATCTCAACCTGGACACCTTTCCCCCTGTCTGCAGGCCTCTGACTGTTGCCAGGCTCACAGGACTCTCCTTGGACACCCAGTACTGCACACAAATGCACCTTGGCCTCTATCCAGGATACCATTCCATCTGAACAGAAATACTTAACCTCTGACCTTAGAGCAGAGCTCACATCCTGGTCCCAGGCCCCTTTGGGTGTCCTGTTTAAAGCATCTAGAGTCTTGTTTTACCACCTTCTCACCACCACTGTGATGCCTTGGGAACAGACGCTTGGCTTGGTGAAGGTGGGTTGTCCCTGTGGCATCAGGAAGCCTGGAACACCATAGTGTCTAGCTGCGATTCATAGGGAAGTGACTAAGCTTCTCTGTGCTTCAGTTTCCTCATCCATAAAGGTACTGATAATAGCATGTAGGTCAGAGGGCCATCCCAGGGGTCACAGGGTATGAGTGACAGTCTCTATGTGCCTGTTGTCATTAGAGCCCACCCCCTGCCTACAGGAGTGAGAGAACACTGCTACATTCAATGCAGTGATGTGTTTATTGAACCTTTGCTCCTACCTCTTCATTTTGGTTGTTGGTGGTCATCTTTTGTGTGAGGTTGGTCAGCTGGGAACTAAAAGAAAGGCTGCATTGCTCTAAGTAGGAGTGCCGGGGAGGGGATCTGGTCTGACCCACAGGTGCCATGCAGCTCTGTGCCAGATGTGGACAAGGTCAGGCCATGCTGCAAGGAGCAGTGCCCAGAGGAAGGAAATAGTGAGGCCGCACTGGGCACCAAGTGATCCCAGATACTGCAGAAAGATATGGACCAGCTAGTGTTCCTCTTGGTCCATGTGGGTTGGCCGGTAAGCGTGCACAGTCCCATCAAGACAGCAACACTGAAGGAAGACCTAACTAGAGCCTAAGTTGGGACTGAGACAACCTGATGGGGCCCTGGCTTCTGGGTTGAGGCAGATACAGGGGAGAGAGAGCAAGGGCAGGGGAAAGACAAATTTTAGGCTCAGGAATATGAACTAGTGGTACCAAGAAGTTTGGGAGCATGGCAGTGACTCTGCACAGGAATCTGTGCATGAGGCTGTTACACAGTTAGTCACTGTCTCATCCAGGCATGCCGCCATGGCCAATCAGAGCATGGAAGCCAAAATGCACACAGAGACCCACAGACAAGCTCAATGCCTGGGGAGAAGCATCAACCCTTGGGAAGTTCGAATCTCATTTGGGGTTAAATATCTTGGCCAAAAAGGGAGCTATTTCAGTTTCTGTGTCAGAGATAATCATCAGGAAAGGCCGGTCGAAAGCTATAATCAGAGGGTCCAGTTTTGCAGACATTGGAACAAATTTGACCCCTGTGGCAGCGGCTGCTTCTGTGCCTGTCTCAGCCACATCCAGCACAGCCTTGTGGACCACCTGTGGGGAGAGAAACACATCACTCAGTGGACATCAGAGAGGGCAGGAGAGGGGTCTGGAGCAAGCAGTGAGAGCTGGTCTCTTCTGCTGCTGAGTCTCTCTGTTTGTTCCCTGAGCTCTAACCATGGATTTCCAAGTCTCTGCTCAGGGTATGAGACGAGGCATGCCCTGGTCTGCTCAGTGTCTGAATCTGTGCTGCCCTCAAACCCACTACAAACTGAAGGATGGCAGTAGGCAGTGGAAGGGGTTTCCTCACAGGCAGATTCCCAACATCTTCAGAGGGAACAGCCAGAATGCTGGCAGCCAGTGCAGGATTCAGCATCCCTCCTGCTCCAGTCTCCTTGGGACATACACCAGCAATTCAGAGGACATGGCTGAACATTCCCAGACTGCCATGTCCTGCTGGGACAGATCTGAGCCCAGGGATCTGGGTGGGCACTGGACAGAACATTGGACACTGACAGGCTGTGCAGCTAGGGATGTAGTATGAGGGTCTAAGGCTTCTCTCTCCTATTCTTGGGGTTTTCATCAGACCTGCCATAGATCCTGGTTATTACTTTTACTGTTAATATTCTGTGTGTTCGTCAAGAAGCACTGTTCCAGCACTGCATTAAAGAAGCTGAGGCTGGACATGATTTGCCCCTGCAGTGGATTGTGGGTGGCCCTGCAGTACAGCACAGGTTGGCACCCATGGTGATCTCACACCAAGCATAGGTGCTTCCCTACCATGGGCTCTGGCTTGTGGTTATCCATGGGATAAAGGAGGGACTGGGTTTCATGCTCTCAGCAGGAGTAGCTAGAGTGTAATCAGTCTCCCAGGCACGAAGGAAACTGAGAAATGCAGGTGTTCTCACCCATCTCCCATCCCCACATGCCCACATGGTCTTAACCATCCATATTCAGGACCCAAGCTGAACCACCAAGTGCTTCTTGACTTACCTGAGAGACCATCAGGTCCTTGTCCCCTGTGATCCCAGACAGGTCAGCCTGTGTGGAGAAGACTTCTTCGATGCCCAGCTCTGGAAGGATGTCCTCCAGGTTGTAGTCGGCAGAGATGGAGAACTTGGGCAGGTAGAGCTCATCTATCATGCTGAGAATGAGAGAGAAATGGAGAGTCACTGGAAACTGTGGCCCTCTCGATCCTCCGTGTCACCGGGGCTTCTGTCCACAGACAACCCTGTCCCTGGAGTGAAGTTCTCTTCCCACCCATGCCTAGACCACATGACCTTGCTCTTCATAGGGCATTAACTATCCATCAATCACTGAGAGTGTGAACAGTAGACAGGCAACCTGACTTGGTCCTAGCTGTTCCTTGACTGAGCTGGTTTCCTCCTAGGACCACAAATGCACTCCTTGCCTGTCATGCTGACCCTAATCACCTAATGAGCATTCTATTTAACACAGCACACCACATCAACCTCCAGAGTTCCTAATCCCCTGAAACTCCTCCTCTCCACTTACTACACTCTCCTCACCTCTTACTACATAATGATTAGCTTAATTTCCATGTCCCTTCTTTCTCAATTACAATAAAGCACATAAGGTTTTTTTGAAATTTTCTTTAAATTTTGTGCTTTAGTCTCAGACATCTTCTTAGGGTCTAAGTCAGAGCTTGGCACATAGTAGGTCTTCAAGTCTCATTCTGTATATGGTGAATGATTCGTATTGAGAGGATAAGATGGCTTCATAGGACACAGAGCTTCTCTCCTGCCAATCACAATTCCCTCCGCCTTCCAACTCATTCTAGATTCCGAGTAATTTACAGCCTGCTAGAGGGAGGACACCTCAGTCCCTTGTTCTAGCTGATCTTATCTTGTGAACAACATTGACAGCTACTCAGGGTGCAAAACATATAGTCAGCAGAAGGAAGTTCAACTCAACTTCACATGTCACCTGCTGACTCTTTACCAATTACACTGGGTATAAGTGAGACTCTGAGGTACAGGAACACTGGCCCTCAGGATAACTGCAGTACAGGGGTCAATGACAGTTCTGGGTCCTGAGGACATGTACCTGGGCCTCAGAGAGTCCTTCCATCTCTTCAGGGTCTCTGGTTGCAAGCTGGCTTCCACCTGCTGCATCTTGCCCTGGTCAGGGAGGATAAACAGGGCGCTGGCATTTCCTGTGTACTTCAGCTCCACAACAGTGCAGTTCAGCTCCTCATCCTGGACATAGGGTATGGTCACGTCCTCAAGCTTCATCATGGGCACTTTCACAGGCCTCCTTTTGCCAGAGTAGAACTCAGACTTGAATGTGTCCCGAGGGTCAAAAGGCACCTTCCATTTGCCTAAAATGGAGCAAACTATCGGTTTGTAACAGCAGCAGATACACTCCTTCCCATCCATGCTCAGCTTCTGAGGTGTGACAGCAATCCATTCATCTTCATTCACTCAGAGTGTCCCTTAGTGTGGCATATGTTGAATTGGAAAACTCATGTATTTTGTCAAGCTGCTAGTAATGAGCATTGTCTCCGGGCATTGTTTGGACAGGGGAATCCCAAGTCCACAGCGTGGTTACTTGGGCTCCTGACACAGGCAGGGATCTGGGTGGAGTGTGTAAGACAGACAAGAGTGAACTTGGTGAAACTGGAGCCTGAGGAGATGTGAGGGTCCTGTCTTCCTCATGGGAATCATGTCTAGAAGACAAAGGCTGTTAGGATAGTTGTTAGGGGAAACAGAACAGCAGAGACTGAGTTCTTGCATATCATGATCACTTCATAATTTCATAGACTGTGGGTTAAAACATGGGTAATGAGTCATCATCTTACATATGGGCTATGGCCACCACCACCAATCCCAGGTTCAGCTCAGACCTATCCCAGATTTCTAGTTTATGCCCCTCTCCCAATGCACACACTGGGATTTGGTGACGAAAGAACTTCTTACACTTGGCATCTCACAGCCTAAACATATCCCACCTCACAGCAAGCAGCATTTGAGCTTGTGTCCTGGGCAGAGTTGACAGAGTCATGTCTTGTAGTCTAACCCTACAGGCTGTCACTCTGCTTCCACTATCGTCAGCCCACATCAGCTCTGGGGCTTTCCTGCCTTTCTGTTGTCTGTCCTCCTGTCCTCCTATCCAACTGACCTCCTGTCCTATATTTCTCTCCATTGTCACCTTGATTTTCTGTCTATAGCCCCGGGCTCGCTCTTCCTCTGCTCCTGACTAACTTTAATACAGCCCCAGATGTACTCCATGCTGATCACATCATGACTTCTGTCAGGCACCAATTTCAGGGTTGTTGCCTTGCTCCCTGGTCTCGATTAAGCAGGATGCTGTTGGTGTGGGATCTCTGGATTTCCCCCAGTACCATTACCTACAACATGTCCAGCTGAGTCTCCAACCATCTTGCGCCCAAGTCTCTCATCAGACTCTCTGGCTCGGGAATGTGTCTTGGGAATTCTGACTTTTCATGCTACGTGGCTAGTTATTTTACAGAAGCAAAATTGTATTAAGTAGCCAGACACTAAACACAGAACACTGGCTGACACTTTCCCATCTCTAATGTCTTTTACCTATTCCCTGCTTCTTCATATCAAGGACCAGCTTAGTACAGAAAAGGCTCATGGGAGAAGTCCTCTGTAGTAATTGCCAGCAGGACTCTTCATTAGTTGCGGGCTTTGATTCTTCTTCTTTCGAGATTAGGACGGTCAGACTCCTTAGGGCATCAACTCCCCATGCCACATGGACCCTACTAGAGATAGAGGCTCTTCAACAGGGCTGGGTATTTCCTATAGGAGCATTTTCAAAATGCCTGCAGTGGTCAGTCTGAGGGGATCCATCTCTATAGGGAGTAGCCATGACTTTACACACTCAGGTAGGACTGGACATGTGAGCTATGGCATTGTGCTAGTAACTAAGTTTAAGGCACAGCCCAGATCGTCTTCTTAGATGGACAGATAGGGTTTTTTATTGACTGTGTATCATGAAGTAAACCATTTCCAAAAAAAAAAAAAAAAAAAAAAAAACAAAAAAAAAAAAAAAAAAAAAAAAAAAAAAACAAAAACAAAAACCTCCAGAGGAAAAGTAAGGCCTTTGGATAATAATAAGTAATACACCCATGTCTACAGAGGACTTCCTCTCCAGCGATCGTCCTACTGACACAGCCAAGGTCCCTCCACTCCCCAGACAGTGATCACACTCACCTTTAAAGTAGATGTAATTCACCAGTACCATGGATGTCTTCTTAGCTAGGTCTGTGATCAGTCCCTGGATCTTCCCCTGGGTCTGTTTACTCACATAGTCATTGATGAGCTTTTTGGCCTCACGAGACTGCTGGAAATCAGTTGTGAAGGCCTCAGCCTGGTACAGAGCCCTTGCCTTCTCCTGGAACTCTGCCAGGACCTGAAGGCGTTTTTCAATAAACAGGGCATTGCCTGTACTGATCTGTATCTCATCCCTTGGCTGGCTGAGCCTCTGGAGGAGGTGCCCAAAGCCCCGGTGGATTTCTGTCTCAGGGGTCTCTGTGAGATTGAACTTGAGACCTTCTAGAATCTCTTCCATGCTGTTGCCCTTTGCTCCCAGGGACACAACGGCCAAGGCGGCTGAGATGCTAAGTGGGGAGAAGACAACATTTTTATCTGGATTCTTCAAAGCCAGCTTCTTGTAGAGGCTGAAGGCAAAGTCAGTGTTGATGGAGGCCAATGTGAGACTGTCCAGTTGTGTCCCCTTGTCTTGGTCTTCATGGAATAGAGTGTCCTCTCCCAGTATGCAGTCTGGGAAGCAGAGGATAGCAGAGCAGATCCCAGCCATCAAGAGTTCCAGAGTTACAAGGCGGGTCATCTTCTCCAGTCTTCAGGCTGAAAGGAAACACCCTTTGAGTCAGGAAGCATCAGCAGGTGCTCTGACCATCTTCTAGTTCTCCCATTGGGCCAGCATCATGCTATGCTTTGCTGCCCTTGCTGCCACTGTGACTGTCCATGGGAGGTGCTCTGGACACTCATATGTCAGTACTACGTCATGTGTTCCCTATAACCATGGAGGAAGTACTGTCGCAGTAGCCAATTTTCCTAACAGAGAATCAAATACTGAGAGAGTTAAAGGGATATGCCCGGGTCAAAGAGCAAGGCAAAATAGGAGTGGGGGATTGGTGTAAGACCTGTCTACTCAGAATATTCTCTCTTTCTCTCATGGCACGCAGACCCATTAGAAGGCAGGGACTCCTCTTCCTTTGTAGTTGTTCCCTTCCTCCAAGTTTCTGCCTACTTGTTCCCTATAGGCAGACCTCAAGAGCCTTGGAGCAGTAATTAACACAGGGTCTGTCTTAGCCTTTTGTTGACAAGTCTGCAAAAATCTCAAAACTATGGCCTGAATCAGGGTACATTTCTGGGAGTGTGGATCTCAATTGAGTAGAAACACTGGAGATATACAGAGTAGTGTGAATGGATATCAGTAGGATTAGTAGGGGAAGGTTCTCTCAGCCATACCAGGGCACCACATGGTGCTTTGTACCTCAGGCTTGGAAGGCCTTCTGGTGGGAAGAAGAAGGACAGATGTCAATCTCTCACACCTGGACCAGATTTCATGTTGGCTGTCAGGATGTCTGTGTGATAGCAAGCAAATGGGTGGACCTCTCTGTGTAGCTTGGTGAGGGGTTCAGATTACATAATGGGTAAGTGGTTGGCTTATTGTGGGCATTGGGTGGTTGTAGGGAATGTCTAGGGGTCCATCTCCTTTCTATACACCTGATGTGAGGGCCACAGGCATCGTGATGGGCTATTGCTGAACGCTTGCAATCCTGGTAAACAAGATCATGTACCTTTAGCCTCTGGCCACTTGTACAGATGTCCAAAGGTGAAGGTGGACAGTAAATGAACAGGAGGCAGAGGAAGAAGAGAAAGGGGAGAACAGGCATTTGGAGAAGGAAGGGTGTGATAAAGTGGAAGAAAGTGGGGTGGGGAGATAGGAGGAAGGGGATCAGGGAGAGGAGGATGGAGCCAAGGGAAGATGGAGTGGAGAGAAGAAGGATTTACAAGAGGAGGGTGTGCTGGTGCTAAGCCACTTGTGCAAATAACCGTGACATACCTGCAGATGAGCCAGGGACCTCAGCAACTTGGCTGGTTTTGCTTTCAGACTCATGCAAACATTTCTTTGGAAAAGTTCTAAACAACATTTTGTGCCAAAATTATTTCCAGAGTAAAGAGGCTGCTGGGTTTGTACAGCAGGAGACATGACTCAGTGCATGAGCCTTCTTTGCTTCCCCTGTTGAGGGTGAAGCCCCTGAGCATGACCATGGCATCTGGGATCTAGGAGGGAGGTGGGATCCCACTCTCCAGGCATGTCTTCTGTGACGTGAGCATGGTAGAGCTGCCACCTCCCCCAGCGTGACTCTGCAACAGTTCTGTGTCACCCTAGCAATGGCAGCAGTAGGCAAGCTAGCAAGCTCTCAAAACTCCCCTGTGGAGTCAGAGGAGCAGGCTCCATTTACTCTCCATGAGCACAGACCACAGCATCTGCATCTTCCATAGGCAAGAGCAACAGACAAGAGAGGAGATTTCATGAACCCCAGAAATGTTCCCAGATTCTAACCCAGTATCTCAGCCAAAGCTCTTGCTCCACCCCCACAAACATAGGTTGCAGACCATAGCCAGTACCACACAGGCCTGGGAAGGTTCCTTCTGTCCCTGGAGGCAGGAATCCCGGACATTACCTGCAGAGCTGATACCAGCCAGCCGCCAGCCTCTGTGATTGCTGACTCCTGATGTTCAGGGTTGTCACTTCCCTGGTGTGTTGTTATCCCCAGTGCACAGGGCTGCCTATTTATCCCCACCAAGGGCTCCTCCCTCCTCTTAGGAAATGCTGGCATGGACAAGCTGTGCTCTGTGTTTCGACTGGAAATGGGCAGATGGGATGATTTCTGGGAACATGGATTCATAGTCCCTACTTTCTGATGGGAAAATTCCCATCTCTGCTCTACACAAGCCTACCGATCTCCTGGGCATGTCTTTGGTCTACCAAATGGTTCAGAGTCAATGTGGAAAGGGGGGGGGGCGAGTCAGAAGTAAAGGGAGAGTGTAGGACCTCTGCTATACTTGTCTTTAGGGAGGGCTGCAGCTAACATTCATCCTGGAGCCTCTAAGTCATTTTGGAAGGAATAGAGCGACTCTCTATCCTTCCAGTTACTCTATGGAAATGTTGATGCTAATAAACACACACTTGGTGCTGACAGAACCTGTCTACATCTATATCTGTCCTGTCAGGAATGACAGTATGCTAAATAGAGACTTGCTTTTCCCTCTATGCCTCATTCCCAAACCTCTCTGTTGGGCAGGAACATCATGGCCAGTCATGCTTTTCCTTTCTCTTACACTTCTTACATGCATCCAGCTCCTTCCAGTATTCTTCTTCTCCTAAACCCTGAAGAGCCTCTTTGCCTACTGACTCCTACTGATGCTTTAACGTGTTCTCTTCCACACACCCTCATTGATCCCAAAGTACAGGACACCTTTTCTCTTTCAGAGGGTTCTCATCAGCACTCCCATTAACACCCTACTCTAGGACCCTACTTTTACTCATGTATCACTCTGCACAAGGCTTAAAACCTTGCAGACAGTACCTGATTAACTCCAGCGTACTCTTTTAGCCCTGTATCACCTGTGCCTTGCCCATCCCAAAGCCTGATGGCTTTTACTGCCCATGCTCAGGACCTTAGCATCATCAGTTCAGCATCCTTCCTATCCCATGCTCAGGACTCAGCATCCTCAACACAGCATCCTTCCCATCCCATGCTCAGGACCTCAGCATCCTCAACACAGCATCCTTCCTATCCCATGCTCAGGACCTCAGTATCATCAGCACAGCACCTGCCTATCCCATGCTAAGAACTTCAGCATCATCAACGCAGCACCTGCCTATCCCCCAGCAGTGGCTAACCCTCATACTTGACTTTCTCACACTCTTCCTCTCCTTCTCCCTTTACACCCAGATGACAGCACCTCAACTTACTTGGACTATCTTCCCTAGGGGATCTGACTTATTCCCCATTACTTCAACCAGGCTCTGGCCACTGACCTCCTTTCTCCCAACCTGTCCCCCAGCAGCTTAAACCAGTATGTAGATGACCTTATACCATGATACCCCTCACTTTGCTGCTTTGGAGCAGCATTCAAGAACTCTTCTTGGGGCTAGAGAGATGGCTCAGTGGTTAAGAACACTGGCTGCTCTTCCAGACATCCTGAGTTCAAATCCCAGCAAGCACACGGTGGCTAGTAACCATCTGTTATGGGATGTGATGCCCTCTTCTGGTGTGTCAGAAGACAGTGACAGTGTGTGTACTCATATACATAAAAAATTAATCTTTAAAAAGAAAAAGTATTTATTAGAAACAAAACAACCCCTCTTCTCAAGACCCCAGTCAGGAGGTAAGAGAGGACTATGAGATCCTGGTAGTTTGAGACCAAACAAGGAATAATATACATTGTAGGTTAAGGTTTAGGTAAGAGAGTTAAGAATACATTTCTGTTTGTCCTGTGTAGGTTAACCTTTTTGTTTTCAGTGAAAGAATAAGATTCTCTTTGTCTTAAGTCCTTGTAATTTAATATGCGACCAAAATGGGAAAAATGAACCTTGCAGGTTAATGGTTCTGTTTGCAATCACTTGTCTCAGAACAAAGTCCTGTTTGTCTGTCCTATGTTTATTTGACCCACTTGCCCTGGATGTGCTTGATCACATGTGGGCAGGAAACGTATCAGGGTGTGTGTTTGCCCTTTTTGGATGTAGGCAGGAGGTTTACAGGCAGGGAAGGTGTCAGGATGTCCACTGCCCCTAATTTGATCTGATGGGAAATGCAGTGAACTTTGAACTTTGTCATTTTAAGCTGCTGCAAAATGTGACTCATAGCCATTTTCTGGGAACCCAGATGTGGACCTGGCCCAAGTCTGTCCTCTTGACCACTGTGTAATTATTATGCCATTACTAATTCTTTCAATTGGCTTTAATTTGTAGTAGTGGTTTTATTGTCCGATGGTGGGATTAACAGTTTCTGGTTGCACTTAAGACAGATAAGAAGTTCTTGTTTGTCCTGTGTTAATTCCTTGCAAGTTAAGGCTTTTATCTGTAATTAAGAATAAATTCCGGTTTCTTAGATCTTATATAAACTGCAAAATGTGTTCTGCAATCTACACTAAACTTGTGACCTCATCCACATGTCTCACCCTAAGTCAGGATTTGAAAGAACAATCCCCACTGGATTGAACTCCCTTTTATAGGAGACATAAACTGTATATAGAGTTTCCACTTCAATCCACTAAACCAGAAATGATCTTCTCTGAAAGAAACACCAGGCAAGACAATACTGTGGTCCCTCAGAGCCCACCGCATAGTCTGCTCTAGACATGTATGTAAATAGCCTTAAGGCTAAGAGGCTCATAGAAGGGAGGTAGGAAGTGTAGTTGATAGGAGGTACACTACTATTGTGGGGTATCTACCAGAGAAAACTACTTGGACACTGGATTAAGCCAGTAGAAAGCCTTTATAGCTGGCTGGAGACTACAGTGGGTGTTCAGGATGACACTGTAACCCTAAGCCTTTCTCAGGGTGAACTTTTAAGCAGAAAAATCATCCAGGGTGGGGGGGCATCAGTTACCAAGAACATTTAGTCAGAATTAGAATGATAGAAACCAAGAAGAAAGGTTAGTGCATATAGAGATCCCCCACCCCCAAACTGTGCACTTTGATGGAATTGGTCTTTGTTTCCATTTTGGTTAGTGATGCTGTCTACCTGCTGATTTTTATGGCCTGATTGGTGTTTCTTCAATGGATCAGTCTGTGAGCCTCCTGTGATTTTTGGGGACCTGTTAAAGGATACTACTAAGGGCCTCAATGAGTTTGCTAGTTGTCTTAGTTAGGGTTTCTATTGCTGTGATGAAAAACCATGACCAAAAAGCAAGTTGGAGAGGAAAGGGTCTATTTGATTTACACTTCCATATCATTGTTCATCACTGAAGGAAGTCAGGGCAAGCAGTTAAGCAGGGAAGGAACCTGGGGGCAGGAGCTGATGTAGAAGCCATAGAAGGGTGCTGCTTACTGGTTTGCTTCCCACAGTCTGCTTAGTCTGATTTCTTATAGAACCTAGGACCACTAGCCCAACGATGACACCTCCCACAATGCACTATGTCCTCCACCATCCATCAGTAATTAAGAAAATGCTCCACAGTCTTGCCTACAGCCTGATCTTATTGAAACGTTTTCTTAATTGAGGTTTCCTCTTTCTGGTGACTCTATCTTGTGCCAAGTTGACATAATCTAGGCAGGGAATCAATTCAGTGAAGGGGAAGGCTGGGGAATTTGTGTGGGAATGGCTTTTTAGAGTGTAGGGTAATTGTGGAAGGAACATAAAACTGGATCAGGCTGAGATTATTGATATGGCTCAGTTAGTAGAGATTCTAGTTTAATTGGAACATGAATACAGTTAAAAGGTGCCACTTTAAAAATATGGCTATCTGAAGTGTTTTGTCTAAAGAACCACTTACGGAAGGAGCAGCGGGGTTAGAGATGCCTGACACTCATGGCTTAGTGCTGAGGAAGGGATATTAAGGCTCAGGAAAACTGCAATGCTAAAGTGGGTGTGCTGTGTAAAAACCTAATCCTTCATGATGGGAAGTCCCACAAGAGATGTTCTTCACTAATCTTGTAACACGAGAGATAGTGAGAGGGGCACCAGCACATTTTGAAGGGCATTATTGACACCTTTTTCCTGTGACAGACATGGGGGTTAGGAGACACTGCTGCTCATTCAGTATAACGAGTTTTATTGGTCCTTGATGTAGCAGGGGCCAAGAGGCAGCACTGAATCAGCAAAGGCAAGGTGATCTTAGTTAGCATAATGGGCAGCATAGACAAAGTAATGTTTTAAATGATCTAACCGTAATGCACACCACAGGCAAAGTAATTTTTATGGTTGTATGACTCATACATACAATACTGACCATTGGTACTGGCTAATTAATCTCGGTGTTTCCAATAATGGAATTGATAAAAAAAAAAGCATTTTATTTGATCTGTATAAGCAGAAAAGTTCTCAAACAAGTGAAAGTCTCCACTGGATTGTGACAAAACACATTCTTGGCCAATGAACCAATTTCCAGACTTGAGCCAGTTGGCAGGTCTAGGAGCTCTTGAAGGATGGGGGCAGCTAGAATTCCCTGAGTAAGGACTTTGATAAAATCTCTGTAGTTCACCTTTCTCCAGTCCTTCCCCAGAGTGACCTTCAGCCTTCTACAAGGGAGACTGTAGTGAGAATTTTGATTTCTTAAAAAAAATTATGTTTTCTCTAAATGTTTTTGTTTTAATGCCAGGTGTGGGATATGGGGCTGCTTCAGATTGTCCACAGCAGCTGACTATGATTTGTCTCATGCTCTAGTAGGGGCCTGATTCTGCCAGCTGAAGGTAGTTTACGTTTGGAAGTCTGAGGAGTCTTGAGAGAGTATATAAATGTCAGAGCACTGAGAGAGGTGGTGGCTTCTCTCTCTCCTCCTCCTTCCCCCCTGCTGCTGATTTCTCTGTTTGCTGAATTGCTAGATATCCTGATGGTGGAGATTGGACTTGCCCCTAGTAGGCACTTGACACCCCTAATCATCAGGAAGTAGGCTAAAGAGGTCTATGTTCCCTTTCCCTTATAACAATCTTTGTTTCCTACCTAGTGTTGGGGGTAAGTTGGGAGGGATTAGGGTAGAAGGAATGAGAAGGTAGAGAGATAAGAACCCAATAAAATAGCTTTAAAACATGCCAAAGGGCAACTGCACACTGGAGGAAAGAAACAATCAGACCTTCCTGGGTCTAATGGATACTTATTCTAAATCAACCACAATTCCAAGAGAACCCAGGAAACATTGTGGCTCTCCAGTTAAAGTAGGAACTTACGGAGATCAGGTGATTAATGGAGTTTTGGCCAAATTCTGACTCACAGTAGGTGCCTGAACTCATCTTGTGGTTATTTCCCTAGTCCCAGAATGTACGACTAGGACAAACATACTTTGAAGTTGTCAGAATCTTCATGTTGGTCCCTTGACTTAAGGTGTGAGGGCTATGAGGACTGGAAAGGCTAAGTGAAAGCCTTTAGATCTGCCTCTGCCAGGGAAGAGTGAATCAAATGCAGGGTTTCAGGATCAGCGTTAGAGCCTGTTTGGGCTCTAGAGACAGCACAAACCTCACTTGAATGGAATACTCTGCCCATCTACCAAGTGACCTGGGGAGGTGTAAGCTTTGTGTAGGTTTGAGGCAGGAGAAGGTTCAACAGGTACTGGCTGCTTGTCAAGGCTGCTCCTGAATGGAGTCATTTTGGGGGAATTGCGAGTGCTTATAAGAAAACAAAACAAGAGTCTTATATTACCAGTCTTTTTGAAACCACACAGAATTGTTCTTGGATTATGTTTTATGCCCCTCCCAGATGGAGTGGACAGGAGGGAGTTTCCTTCTGATTATTCATTATAGCCGACTATTATCATTTATTTATATGCCTTTATGGAAAAACATTTTTTTTTTGCCACATGTTGATTGTCATTGTGGTTGTACACTTCCTCAGGTGACTCTTCCTAACACTCAGAGTATAAATTGGCTGATGATCTGAATAAAGTTGGCCTTTAGTCTGCCTCATTTTTAGGCTCCCTTCTCCCAGGTTGTATCACAGGCTCCTATGTTACCCTGTAACTTGAGCTTCCCATCATGAGCTGGGTGTTTTCTGACCCTCCAAGTCATAAAGTAGGACATGCATTGCAGCAAACCACTATCAAAAAAAAAATAGCATATGCATGATCAGACCCGTGCAGTTCCTGCAGGCTCTAGAAAGTTACATGAAGAAGTTGCCCAGATGCCTATGGTTTCTACTCCATTGACAATGCTGTCTACTGCCAACCATAGGGTCATGATGTGTACTCTATGATCTGTTGACCGAGGCAAAGAATATTAGGGCCTGTTTTACTGATGGTTCTGCATGTTATGCATGCAGTAGCCAGTCATGGACAGATGCAGCATTGTAACCCTTTTAGGGAGAAACATGAAGATAGAAGCAGAGGGAGATCTTCATGGTGGGCAAATCATGCATAATCATGAAGGAGAAGGAGAAATGACCAGAGGTGTAATTGCTCAGTGATTCATGGATATAGTCGATAGATCTTCAGGGTCTTGCAAAGAACATGACTGGATATTTGGTGGGAAAGACATCTGGTAAAGAAGTATGAGGAGAGATCTCTCCAAATGGGAGAAGGATGTGAAGATATGCATGTCCCACATACATGGTCATACAACGTGACTTCAGTTGAGGACAAGTTCAATAATCAAGGAGACAGAATGACCCATTCTGGGTACAGTGAGCCTCTTTCTCCAGCCATCTCTGCCATTGCCACTTGGCCAATGAACACGTTGGTCATATGTGACAGGGATGGGGGTTATGTATGGGCTTGACAACATGGGCTACTACTCAGCTGGACTGACCAGGCTACATCTGCTGCTGAGTATCAGATCTGCCAGCAGCAAAGCCCAACACTCCACCTCACACAGGGTGCAGTAGTCAGCATTCTGGAGGCAGCCGACTGGTGTGTGAAGAGTGGCTTTTGTTATCGACTGTTAAGTTTCCTCAAAAATCTAGGCACAGAAGCCCAACTGCAGACATTTCCTCCAATCCAAGCTGCCGTCCCCTCAGTCTCACAGTTCTGGGACTTGCCTTCACATACGTAAGTCAAGCCAGTGTTCCACCACGAAGCCAACTCTCCAGACTTCTTGTTCCTTCTCTGTGAACATTTACTTTTTGTGATTCTATATGGTCATGAATGTGGATGTGTGCATCCATGTGCACATTCATATGGAGGTTAAAGGTCATTGCCCATCCACCTTGGTTTTCAGGATGGGATCTCTTTATAGGACTGGAAGTCACTAATTAGCTAAGGTGGCGGGACTGTGAGTCCCAGGGACCCACCTATTCCCAACTCCCCAGACTACGGATCAGAAGTTTATGTTACCACACCTTTGTCTGCTTCAGGGAGTAAAACTAAGGTCTCCTCATGGGTGAGGAGTGTCCAGCACTTTACCCACCCAGCCAAGTCCCCAGTCCCCATTCTCTTGATAGCAAAGCAAAGAAGCTAGCAGACTCTGAACTGAACTCCCTGAAACTGTGATTCACCCAAACCTTTGCATCCCTCAGTGGGTTATCCCATATTTGCTGTCACAGTGACCAGAGTCTAACAGACACACCCTCTATATATTGTCTCTCCTTGTTCATCATGTCTGGAAGGCACTAGAGTTGGGATGTGATGGTTTTAGGAGCAGATAGTACAATGGCGATATGCAGACCAGGCAGTTCATAGTGGTTGCCCCTCGAGGACCCATACATCTGTGTTTAATTACCCTTAGGTACTTTGTCCTAGCCTTATTTTGGAGCATGGCTATTTGAGCATACTGCTGTACTGCAAATCATAGGTTAGGGCTGAAGGATCTGTTGGTTGCTTCTCTCTCTCTCTCTCTCTCTCTCTCACACACACACACACACACACACACACACACACACACACACACACACACACACACACACACACACACACCTACCATTTTTTTTAAGAAAGAAAGAAATTAAGGGAAAAATTGCTTTCTCTCTGGAAATGGGGACTGGTATCCATAGTGCAGCTCTGGAGGGTAGAGCCAGGAAGATGGGGCAGCCTAGGTGGCATCTCACGGCCCTGTCTCAAATTAGAGAGACCAACAAGATCTATTTTCTCCTCTGGGAGTTGGGAACACCATTCTCTGCCTACTCTGCTGTGTTGTGCCCTGCCTTATGAGGGTGACAGGGTCAAAGACGGCCAGGGCATGAATGACAGAAACTGCCACAGCTACACAAACAGGATGATGATTCTCCTGCCCTAAGGGAGAAAAACTAAACCTCTGGCACTGTCTTCTCACAAATGGCCACTAGGGGGTGTGCAAGACTTGCTGATCAGCCAGGCAAGCAGAAAGCAGCCTGCTTGCTTTCTTCAAAGAAAACTCTCCCCACTTCCCTATTCAAGACCCCCTTCTCAGACCTCCTGAATCAAAGAGTTCATGCTCTCTAACCCTGGGGTTGCCTACAGGGCTACTCAAAGCAAAGATCAAAGCCCCCCCCCCAGACCCCCACGGGTCACTCCTGTGAGGGACCAGAGATGTTGCAGTGCAGAAGTTTGGGTCTGAAACTTCCCCAGACCTGAGTCAGAACTACCCAGGACAGGTTGGGCCTGACTTTCAAACAAGATCCCTGCCCCAGCAGTGAACACTAAAGGTTTGGAAATTCTTTTCTTGCAAACGAACTCAACAAGTGTCATTAAAATATGGTAGGTGATGATGAATTCTCTGGTACTGGAGACATTCAAGCAGAAGCTTCAAGCACACAAGCACCACGTTTACTGAACGCCCTCTCACTGTCTGTCAGCACAGGAACCTTCATTTATTGCAGGACCAGTAGGACCTGGCACTTGGATGCAGGACTTGACACTCGGATGCAGAAAAACAAGTATGTACTTTGAGTACCTTAGCAACTGCATCTCTGGTCTTTCTGCGGCTGGCTTGGGGCCAGGGATGGTTAAAAACACCCTGACTGACTAAGCGCAGAGAGAAGTCTGAGGGCCAGGTGTCCTTCCACACCATCTTGCTATCAATTTATTTGCCTCATACATGATGTGATATGTGCATATGATGTGATATGTATACATAAACATTGCATGATATGTACATATGCACAGTTGTTGTCTCTCATATATGATATGTGCATATGATGTGATATGTATACATAAACATTGCATGATATGTACATATGCACAGTTGCTGTCTCTCATATATGATGTGATAGGTGTATATGATGTGATATGTAAACATATACACTGCATGCTATGTACATATGCACAGTTATTGTTTCTCTTATACATGATGTGTTTCTACCTCTTTACCCACCTGGATTGTGTCGAGAAAACGCTACACATACTTGTTTCCTAGTAAATTTTCAAAGCTGCTCGATGATGGTACATGACTTTAATCCCAGGTCTCCAGAGGCAGAGGCAGATGAATCCCTTTGACGCCAGCCTGGTCTACAGAGTGAGTTCCAAGACAGCCAGAGCTATGCATAGAAATCATGTCTCAAAAACAAAAGCAGAAACAAACAAACAAACAAACAAACAAACGAACAAGAACTTTTCCTCTTCCTCACCAAATAGACTCAGGGAACATAAAAGCAGACATTTTGAAGTATGCTGGCATTTAGTTCTGGGAGCTCACAGTGTTGCACAGCTGTCAGATATGAAGGGAGCTGGGTGGGGTAGGTTTCTATGCACAGCCCTTTCCTCAAACAACAAAACCCCTCAAGCTTTTTGTCAGTGACAACAAAGCCAAAATATTGACCCTGGACAGCAGTAAAAACGTCACTAATTGGTTGTGACACTTGCTGCTTTCAATAGACAACCCCCACTCTTCTCTCACTCCATGGTACTCATGAGTGGTATCTCAGTGCTGGCCAGGGAAGGGAATCCTGCGTGTGTGACTCTCTGCTGACCACAGGTCCACCTGTCAGTGTGTGTTCTTAGGTCCCTTGAGACTCAAATGTATCTCAACCTGGACACCTTTCCCCCTGTCTGCAGGCCTCTGACTGTTGCCAGGCTCACAGGACTCTCCTTGGACAACCAGTACCGCACACAAATGCACCTTGGCCTCTATCCAGGATACCATTCCATCTGAACAGAAATACTTAACCTCTGACCTTAGAGCAGAGCTCACATCCTGGTCCCAGGCCCCTTTGGGTGTCCTGTTTAAAGCATCTAGAGTCTTGTTTTACCACCTTCTCACCACCACTATGATGCCTTGGGAACAGATGCTTGGCTTGGTGAAGGTGGGTTGTCCCTGTGGCATCAGGAAGCCTGGAACACCATAGTGTCTAGCTGCGATTCATAGGGAAGTGACTAAGCTTCTCTGTGCTTCAGTTTCCTCATCCATAAAGGTACTGATAATAGCATGTAGGTCAGAGGGCCATCCCAGGGGTCACAGGGTGTGAGTGACAGTCTCTATGTGCCTGTTGTCATTAGAGCCCACCCCCTGCCTACAGGAGCTGAGAGAACACTGCTACATTCAATGCAGTGATGTGTTTATTGATCCTTTGCTCCTACCTCTTCATTTTGGTTGTTGGTGGTCATCTTTTGTGTGAGGTTGGTCAGCTGGGAACTGAAAGAAAGGCTGCTTTGCTCTAAGTAGGAGTGCGGGGGAGGGGATCTGGTCTGACCCACAGGTGCCATGCAGCTCTGTGCCAGATGTGGACAAGGTCAGGCCATGCTGCAAGGAGCAGTGCCCAGAGGAAGGAAATAGTGAGGCCGCACTGGGCACCAAGTGATCCCAGATACTGCAGAAAGATACGGACCAGCTAGTGTTCCTCTTGGTCCATGTGGGTTGGCCTGTGTGTGTCCCATCAAGACAGCAACGCTGAAGGAAGACATAACTAGAGCCTAAGTTGGGATGGAGACAACCTGATGGGGCCCTGGCTTCTGGGTTGAGGCAGATACAGGGGAGAGAGAGCAGGGGCAGGGGAAAGACAAATTTTAGGCTCAGGAATATGAGCTAGTGGTACCAAGTGTGGAGAGCTGCAATAACATTCGCCACCACAAGATGGCGCTGGCTTCCACTGCACCCCATGTGGAAAGCCGGGATAGCATTTGCCATTACAAGATGGCGCTGCAGGGTTGGGGATTTAGCTCAGTGGTAGAGCACTTGCCTAGCAAGCGCAAAGGCCCTGGGTTCGGGTCCCCAGCTCCAAAAAAAAAAAAAAAAAAAAAAAAGATGGGGTATGGCCTCTGCCGCATACCAGCCGACTCCTTTCAGGAAGTTAACTGTGTCGCATGTGCAAGAGTGCCTTGTGCCAGGTCTTTGCTCACTCCGGGCGTGCCTATGAGATCATGGGTAAGTGACCAATCAGGTGTGGATGCGCTAGGCTAGGGTGTATATAAGCCGTGCCATGCTGGCGCCCCGGGCCCTCTCTTTAAGATACAATAAACGTTTTAGCTGCAGAAGGATTTGTGTGTCCCCGCGTGTTCTTGCTGGCGAGATAGCGCGGGGCATCTGGTGCTGAAACCCGGAAGAAAAATGCCACACCATCGCCAGGTGCCGAGGAGGGGTCCTCCGTCCATGGAGAAAAATCCAGAACTGCAGTGTTTTAAGGTAAGCTCTGAAAGATATGTTTGGTCTTGATCTGTTCCACTTCTCTCCCCCGCTAGAAGATGCGGCAGAAGTTTTTGTTATCGTTTTAGCAGCCTTCATGCTTTCTCTTTTGGTTTTTGATTTTGTGGCTGCTGCTAGACAACGTCAGAGGTCGTGCCTGGAAGATGGGAGCCGCCCAATTGTAATAGCAGGTCAGAGAGTGCTAGGGAAGTTACAAGGCAGCATGTCAGAAACAGAGCGGGATAAAAAATTAAAGAGCTCAAAGAGAAAAGATAAATATAAGCAAAAAGACCCTTCCAAAGACTTCGGATCTGAGGGAGCGAGAGGTTGGGGAAAGAATGCCCCGGGAGAGAAACAGAGAAAGGAGAAAAAAGTTTTGAAAAGGAGAAGCCTTTATCTGGTAAAGGAGTTAGAGGCTTTAGAGCTTGATAGCTCAGAGACAGACGAGCTTGGCTCCTCTGAGGAAGAGGATTTAGATGAGGCAGCTCGCTATGAAGAAGAGCTTCACAGAGTCATACTGATCAGATTTGATAGAGGTAGACCGCCTGAAAAATTTATTCAAAAGAATCAAACAAAAAGATTCACTTCCATACCATTTGTGAATGTCAGTCGTGCTGCTCAGATATCCCGTAATATATCTCAATATCTTACAGGAATTTGGTTTCAACATGTTGATGGACTAGTCCAGGAATTGAGACAATCCATCGTCCATATCAACTCCACTCGAGTGGATGGTCACCATGGAAGTGGTGGGAAAGGGGAAATCCTACCTCTCTGCTGACTCCTATTGGAACCTGGGTTCCTTTTCTGGGACACCATCTAGTTTTTC